>NW_009606983.1:0-19003 GCF_000690535.1 Cariama cristata | reverse complement strand
GTGACCCAAGTGCAGGACTCAACACTTGGTCTTGTCTCCTTCTCAGTTAGGAGAAAAAAATCAGCCTTCTGATGACCAGGGTACTGCGTACATTCACAGGTTGTACGTGTCATGGTTTTGGAGTTCTTGGCATTGCCAGAACAAAAGGTTTAGGATTATGAATAGCTTTAAGGTTCAGCTCTTTAGCAACAAGGCTGTCTGCAAAGCTGCTGTTGCAGCATCTTTAAGCAAATCGAACTCTTCTAACCTGTTGGTTGGATTAGGAATAAGGACTACATTTCTGAAAGTTTCTCCCATTTTGATATAATTTGGGAATATTTAGGGCTGAATATATTGTAGTCAGAGCTCTGCAGCCACTGTGTTTCATTGCAAGAGTACTCATTGTTAAAAGACCACCTAGATTTCATTCAGAAGCTCATTACGTTCACTGAAGTAACAATGCATTTGTCAGAATTAATTTTGATGGTAGATCCTCAGCACAAGCAGATGTGCAACTTGGTGGCTGAGACGTTCAGTGCCACAATCCACATGCAGGCAGCACCCACTATTCAGCATCTGCCACATACAGGTGATCAGCCCGCAGCTGCTCTGACTCACAGGTGAGGACATAGCATGGGAGAGCACCTATCATCTGGCAGGTCCACCTTCTCCCTCAATCGAAGGAGCCCTGCCTGAGAGCACACGCTTTGGCAATACAAAATTTATATAATACACAAACAGAGAACACATATTCTATTATGTAGAAATAATTGGCTGAAGATACAACTATTGAAACACTGAACTGGGAGTCCTGATTTACTTACATGAAGATAATTTGTAATCAATTTGTACTCAATCCAGCGCAACACTTTAAGTGTAAGTCCGTGAGCCTCATTGAAGAAGTATCAAATGGGCACTTGCAGAAGCATTTATAAGATCATGATCGTACTGCTGAGAGATGAGGAAGCATCCTTGTGGATGGATACACAGGAATGGTGCCTTCTTTTTGTGTTTCTAGAAAACAAACAAACAAAAATTGCCTAGAGTAGAATAAAAATCATAATGGCAGAAAGATGCAACGAAAAGCCTGACATTCTTCTACTGTTCAACACCCTTCATAACAATGCACGTTGTTCTACGGCAGCGCGTCAGCCACCCAGAGTATTTAGATCAGCAGCAGGGAGATTCGTGATCCTGCAAGAAAATTTATAATAGTGACAAAAATGGAATGAAATCCAATTTCCCTCCTTTTTACGTATTTTATCTTGAATTGTACCTTATGTGACAGGACTGCAATTAATATCTCTTATAAAACAGAAGGCTCGTTAAATTGGTCTCATTATGGTTGCTGAGGTGGTGTGCTGCTGCTGAAAGGGATTCCCCCATTATCTGTGTTTGACATGTACTCCTAATCACCCAGGCCAATTCTGCTTTATCAAAGGTCTGTCACATGAGTGGAGATAATATTTATTCTGGCTTGTACTATTAGTGTAAAAAATGTAGGTTGTGTTGGCAGACACATAACCCTCTGTCACAAATGGCCAGGCAGAGCATTTATTGGTGTGTTCCCTTTCTGCAAAAGTAATTCTAAATACAGCCCTCTTCACCTTTCAGTACAGGAGACCCAGGTCATTTTGTTTTTTTTAAAACCTCTACTTTCAAGGGATATTTGTGAAATTAAACTTAAATAGACTGTGAGGAAACCTTACAACAAGAAGTGTTAAGGGGCAAGATTAGCATCAATTCTGCAATTTCCTCTACAATTTATTGATAAAAAAAAATCCAGCAGTCCTACATGTCCAGCTTGCTTTGGAAGCTTCTTGGCAATAAATGTTCTCCTTTCTGAGAGGTCTTAATATGTATCACAATATTACCTCATTTGTTGAAAATTTTCTGAACACTTGGTTTTGTTTCACATCGATACTCAGTTTGTCAGGGATGCAGACATTTTCTCTGTTTATAGAACTGTTCATAGAAAATTGATGAGTTTTAATAGATGTGATAATACTGTAAATCAGTTGCATTTAGCAACACTAGTACACTAACTCAAGGCTTAAGAACATCACCCATAAAAGGTTTGCAGAGATATTTTCATGCTGTTACAGTGTATGTGTTCAAAGGAAGCATTTGTAGGTGTAATGCAGCCTCATGTGTTTGTATGAGAAACCATCTACCCCAAACCGCAAACCAAATGCTCTCTTAGGTATGTGTAAGAAATTTTGGATAACAGATAGATCCATACAAATTATTTACGTGTATATAACCTATACAAATGCTACAGGCTTATTTTTGATTTTTCATCCTTTTCCTTACATATATAGCATCTCTTACCAGGGGAGGATGCTTTCTTGTCTCCAGTAATACAAAGCAGTTGCCGATTTGAGGGAGAAGATGGGAACTGGGAGGAAGAAGAATTGACGGTGCTCATGCCAACTGTTGGAATGATGCTGCAACACTCTGACCAGGACTGATTGCTGGGAGAATGACAGAGAAATGAGGTGCACGGGTGTTATTGGCTATGGGAGTCCTTTGTTGGTTGTTTGAACTCTTTTTTGGCATCAGCATGATTTCTTTCTTAGATTATTATGAAATTGAGAGAACATTGACCTGCATTTTGCAATGGACCCCTTGGTACAGCAGTGCTGAATATTGGCTGATACTTCAGACCAGGTAAATGAAGCCAGGAGCAAACAATCCTCCTTCATCCCTAGAAGGAGGTGTGGGAATGTGATTGCTGCAGAAGTCACTGTCACATCAAGGAGGAAGGTGAGGAGTTGTAAGGGTGCTGAGCCTGAATGAAAGCAGATACTGTCCTGCAAGTCCCTGGAAGAGGTTTTGCAGGAGCGGCCTTACGAGCACAGCTTAGTGCCAGATCTCTTGGCCTCTCCCTTCATTTTGTCTTGGGACTGATGGCTGGGTGTCCAGGAATTGAATGATTTCCCAATCACTCTTCTGTCCCTGGGAAAGCTTTGTCTGCTAATGAGGGCCTTATGTTTATGATTTGCTCCACTATGTAAAAAGCTTCATCTGGGACTGTAACTCAGAAGACAAGATTTTTCTCCTTCTATGACAGATGATCTGAGTCAGTGTGTTGATGCCAAGGGCTTGGGCCCTTTATTCCCTGTTGAGAAGGAAACTTTCCCGTTTTCTTTCTCTCTTTCTTCCCCTTCAAAGGTGAAAAGCCCTGTATGGTTTCTCTGGTCCCACACAGAATGATGGAGGAATAGCTGTATTTTACAAATGAACGGAGACAGAACACTGCACTAGAAAGACTTTAGTCTCATTGTTCTTAGGTACAGTGTGTAGAACGTTGAAATATCATATAGATATATCCTATGCTCAATCAATCACAACTTGAAAATTATTAATATATTTGTAGCCGAAACATCCAAAACAGGTGAAGCTAAAAGTGAAATGAGGCAGATAATAAATTTTCCCTTTTGCAGACTCATCTTCCATGAGTTCCCAGTGCTGTATCTACTTCTAACACTGTGTAGATTGGTGCATAATTAACAAGCTTAGTATAATGCCATGTTTGTTTATTCATGCCTACTTCAGATTTATTAGATGAAATATCCTGAAAGTCAGTGTTGGAAACCAGAAAGCATGGAGCTAGTCTTTTAATGAATAATTTGTGGAGAAGTTGATGCTTTTGCAGACGTAAATCATCAGTTTAATAAACATGACTATAGACAACAGAATGGTTCTGCTGGGGTAGTCTCTGCCCCCTGAAGCTTGACCAGTCCATTTGCACCAGGTTCCTGCAGGCCTTTTAGAGCTGCTGCCTTGTGCATGCAATGATCTGCTTGTCAGCTGCATGGTGGCAGTCGAGATTAGCAGGAACTCCCCAGGCATTGCTATGCTGGGAACAGTCAACAGCTGCATCTTACTTTGTGGTGGGCAATTGCTCCTGGTTTCAGTAAGGTTTGGAGCAAGACCTCTTTTTAGTTATTTACAGTACTTGGAGAAGAGGACACCGACATGAACTGCAGTTTGCATGGATTATCAGAGCACAACCCTGCTTGTGCTTTCAAATTTTCATTCATTTTTATTGCACAATGTATTGTCTTAGGCACTTGGCAGGGCATGGCAGGAAGGATGCGGAAACACAGGGCCGTGTTTCCTGCAGTAAGTCCATCTTTCCCTCTTTAGTGGACTGAGGTCTCAAAGGGAAGGTCCAAGAGTTGGTAAGGGCAGGGAAAACTCTGTTAACACAGCACTGAGTGGGCAAATCCTGGGCAGATCGTAAGTCCAGGCACAGTCTGATGCAAGAGGTTGATGTTCTGTAGGAACTTCTGAACATAATTAGCAGACAATAGAGGCCAAATTCTTTCCTCTGAGTCTTCCTAATCTGGAGGAAAGAATGGAAAGAAAAGCCTTGCATGTGCAGAGCTCAGATATGTGCATTATTCCAAAACAGTGGGGCTGACAATATAACTTTAAGTGTTTAGGGCAAAGATGAGCCTTTAAGAAGTCTTTCATTTAGAGATCTGGAAAACTGGAGAAACAGGGATCTGATTTCTCGAGGTCAGTGATATTGGAGTCAGTTTTGGCTGATTGTGGAGGACTTCTGTTTTTTTTAAATAATTGCACAGAGATATCGCAATATTCTGTCAAGAGAATGTAATGAAACCAAAGGGCAGTCGTTTATCTGAAAATAGTGAGGCGAAATATTTGTGTTGTGAATGTTAGACTGTAGGAGTTAGGCTGGTATTTTGCCAGAAAATGTGATTTTGGGGAATTCTGTGGAAATTTCAAGAGATTATAAACAAAAGCTGTCTGGCAAAAGGTATGAAATCCAATGTTTTTGTCTTCTGAAATAGACTTATTTAATAAATACTACAGATATGTGAACAACTGAACAGTGCAGGGGGTGAGGGAGGAACTCCTGTTCTTCCTTTAATCCTCCTTTAATTTCCTTCTGACCAATCTCATATAAGTATCAAGATAGCTGATTTCTAACTGCACCCAGCAAAAAAAGATAATTGTTTCTTTTAACTCTGTTTAAATTTTAAGCTTGGTATGGATTTTTAGAAAGGAATGTCTTTATGGAAATTGGCAATGCCAATGGACTTAGAGTTTTCAAAGGAAACTCAATCCAGGCTTCATCAGTTCAGTTACTAATACGTGTATATATGTGTGTGTGTGTATGTATATATATACACACCCTCTGCTGCGCTTATTATTTTAGAAAGAACTCACAGAAGTTAGACTTCAATTCGGCAGCTTATCTAAATATTCCCTATAGGTAGATATGTACTCAGCTGACTATCTGCTAAATTGATAGCTGCTCTAGAAACATTGTCCTTACACTTTAATATCACAAAGGCCTTCTGTTTTAATTCCTTATACATAAGGAAAAATAGAATGGACTCCAGTGTGAATAGCACAAGAAAATGGGATGCACATGTGCGTGAAGTTAAACATATGTGTAAGTGCTCAAAGTATTGCAGCCTGTACTAATAAAAATTACAGATTTGGTAATTTGCAATTACTTTTTCACTCAAAATGGTTGTTCAATGCCTTTTTATTCTTGTTTGGAAATATATTTTATTTTAGAGTTTATACAGTATTTCAGACTGCACAAAACATACAGATCTTATTTGTAGAGCAAATAGAACAAGCCGTTATACTGGAAAACTGCTCTGTGTCTGCCTGAGTCTTCTCCCAGTTTCTCTTAGTTCTTACAGATAGCTTGAGATGCCTTCCTTTTTTGTGCTTATATACAATGCCTATCTTGCATCCATATTTTCTATCCTCTAGATCGTGCTATATTAAAACAGTGTGAAAGTTAAAAGTGATTTTGGCAACGCATCAAAGTTATTTCAGGAGTAACCTTGTTCTTAATTTTCTATTAATAGGTAGTATTTTTATAATAAATTAATTTTTTCTGGCAGTCATTGTTAATCAAAAAGGATTTTTGTGTTTCTCCAAATGGGTAGCTCAGTGCCTTTCTATTGGCTCTAAGCCTAAACTTCAGCAAGTGTGTGATCAAGTATACCGGAAAAATCCTTTGTCCATTGCTAAACCTTATGAAATTGTAGATCAAAAGAATTTTCCTATCTTACAAGGACTGTGGTACTATTCATGGGCTAAAAATGACTGTCAAAGTAATAAAACAACTACTGTTGTCAGGGAAAGATTAAAAGCAGCAGCTGGATTGTACACAGTCAACTTTAAAATCTTTCTCTGGGAAGGTAGATGCTTTAGAAAATGATCTAGTTTTCAGTTGATTTGCCATGATTGGCAGCCCCATAAAATGGCTACTGACACAGGCACTTGCAAAAGAAAGAAGCCTTTTTTCCCCCTCTAAAGAGAATATTCTGCTTCTTGCCTTCTCCCAAATTGGACTCTGCACTTGGAAGTGAGATGTAATGCAAGTGTCATGGCGATGATAGGTGCCAGCCTTTTCCTCTGTTTTACCCAATTTACTTATCCTCTTTCTTTCTGTTTTGCTGTCAGTTTTCTGCAGTTTGTATTTTAACCTATGTTCTTTTTACTATTTTAGTTTTGCTCCTGAGTTCATCTGTACATTTTGCAATTCTTCTTAAATTCAGTATATTGCAACATTGGTTTCCATGTAATTTTTCCAAGATCATAATCAGCTGGAACAGTACCAAATACATCTAATCTCCATTCAGATTCTACCTTTAGCCCTGGTATCAAGGAGTGAATTTTTTTAATTGTCTCCAAACTTCTAGCCATCCCGCTCCTCAGATTAGCATGTGTACAATCTTTGAAACTTTATTTACGCAAGGTCAGCATAATGGTTTCTTTAATTAATTCCTTTCTTTCCATTATCGTTCTTATTTCTAGTCATCCAGACTTTCTTGTTCTGCTGAATGAAGTAGACTTTCTTTCTATCTGTATCACAAGATCTGGCCATCTGCCTTGCACTTGCTGGTGATTTTCCCCAGATTGTTATTGTTTTTGGGGTTTTTTTACCTTTTTGATTAATGTTTATTTCTTAACTTCTTCCCTCAAATATTTCTGACTACATAACTCATTAACTTGGAGGGTAGTTTATCTATCCTTCATCCTGACAGCATCATTGGAAATCAACTAAATGGTTTGCCAACCTTTTTCTTCTCCATGGCTTCTGATTCCAGCCCTCCTACTATATCAGATTATAATTCTGGGCTCCACGTTCCCCTGTGAACAGCGCTGTAGATCTCCTCACCTCTGCTTGGCTAGGTTAACAAATATAAGACCTGTTTGTCTGTGCTGTTTTCCCTTTGGGTTATGTGCAATGGAGTTATGAAATGGACAGCTTTGTTCCACTACATCCTTTTTGCCATGCACTGGTCTTAAAGCCATGTATGTGTTTGGCTTTTATGGGTCTAAGAATGCACGTGTGTTGCATAATTTATCACAACTGAAATTCAATAGTGGTGGCTGTGCCAGGCCTGTAATGTGCACAGTTTGTAAGAATGTATGTTTTCTTCTTGCCTGTTCAGATGCCGGCCTTGGAACATACTGCCCCACGGTTATCAGGTAACATCAGCAGTGTTCTTCCTATCTGTGCTGAGGGTGGAATACTTCAACTGAGAGCCAAAAGTTACGGTCCCTTCTGATCTTTTTTCAGTGCCCTGCCTGAAAAACACAAGCTCCTGCAGTAGGTGACGGTTGAACTGATTCAGAAGGAATGGTGTGCAGAAGAGCTGCTGAGTAGGAGAGGCGCTGGATGCGGCCACTGGCACAGTGGCGGGCAATGTTGTCCACCCCCTCAACAGTTACCCTGCTTACAAACTTCCTTTACTCAAATCTATAAGCACCATCATCTGAATGCCTTCAGCTCCTTTTTGGGCTCAAGCTCTCAACAGCAGCACCAAACCTCACCCTTGCTGACCGTGGACCTCAAAAAAGAAAAGAAAAGGACAATGTCTGATGTTTTTTTCAGATCTTTCTGAAGGAGAAATACAGATAAAAACAAAGCTCTTTGTGACTGTTTTTTTTCACTATCTACTTGAAAGGCAGTGGGTCAGAATTAAGGCATTTTTGCTGCGGAGGAAATGTGTGGGATGTTGGCTGCAAGCCAGTAGCCACTAACATCCCTGCTGCACTAGGAATACTTGAATGAAGTGGGCGTCAACCTCGGGAGAGCGGGCAGCACTACCTACATCAGAGGAAAACCTCTTCATTGAGATTCACGGAGTAAAAATATTGAATGGAGATAAACCAGTCCGGTAAATTTTTCTGTGAAGGACAGTGAAAATGCAACAATCATCACCCAGGCTGGAAGTGTGTCCTCTAAGGTCCTGTGCCTGTCAGGTCCCATTCATTCTGCGGGAGAAGAGATCCATACAGTCCCTGACTTCTCTGACAATTTTAATGTTTCATCTTCTAGTTTTGTTTTCTCATCAGAAAGAATGATGAAATAACATCCGGCAACTTTCAGCCAGTAGTCCTTGCTACAGCCAATCTTTTAGTATTTTTTTCCAAAACCAGAATAAAGATCAGAAGTGTGTCAAATTCTTCTGTGGAATGTAATTTATCCACTCATCCTGCTTGTGTCCAGCTGAATATCCACTGGGAAAAAAAAAAAGTGATTTCTACAGTTCCTTTGTACCACTAAATTATGAATCTGAAGGATCAAACAGAATACTTCCAGTGTTGTCTCTCTCGCTGTTATCTGCCCTAGTTACAGAGTTAAGCCATCTCGCTGAGTCAGTCACCAGTTCTATCCAGTCTAAATATGACCACATTTTTCTTGAATCAAGTCCATCGTCAAAACATCATGCCTATGAAATAGTTTTTCTTTCCAGCTCCAGTAATGTGATATGTAAGCAACAGATTTTTTGTGTGTGTGAAGCTACAGATCTGTTCTCAGTATGCATAAGGGAAAGGAGATTCCCGTCTTATTTGTGACATCATTGAATTATTAGAAAGTAATACATTTATTTTTTCAAACAAGGAAAATGACAATGATGGAAAAGGGGAAGGAAGTGTTTTGGCTAAGTGTTGGCACTGGACAAAAGTGGCCACATAAAGACAGAATGGCTAGAATAGAGCATCACAAATACTTTAAAAACCTCTTAGCCTTGCATGGAAAATAAAGAGATCCTGGACAAGTGACAAAACTACTTCTATGTAAATCTAGATGTTTACATGGTAGTGATGATTTAGATTTTGGATACAGTGGTGCATGTTGGCTCAAACATGTCTGGTCTAATAACACTGAGGTTAGAGAAAGCTAGGGGCTAGGAGATCCAAAGTGACAGCTAACCGACATGGATGAAAAACGTGAATCTGAGCAGGATTTGGGAAAACTAGACCCATGAACTGGAGCAGGTCTACCACAGCAGACAAGGTAATTATTGACTTTGATTTTATTATGGATAATAGCTTTGTGTTGACAATTTGCCTTTCAAATTCTGGTTTTGGAAATGACTTGTAATGATGTGTTTGTGGACAATTGGTTTGCAGTGTCATACCTCCTGGGCAGAAAGCCTGGGGCAGGGGAAAACAGCTTTAGTGCCTCAGGGCTGTGTAGTTCCTGCAGCTGGTAAACTGAAAATCAACCAACTAACCAATAGAGCAGGTCTAGGTGGGCTGGTGGGTAATATCTGGTATGAATCAAGCCTGTAAGATCAGGGAGAGAAATGTACTTGTTAGAGCAAAACTAATTGTTGGACTTCTAATGAGTTGGAAAAGTGAATTAGGGCTGCAGCTTGAAAAAAGGGGTGAGGGTGAGGAAATGTGCAGCCAGGAGAGCTCATTAACCAATGGATGTGGCGGAAGCTGCAGTTGCCAAGGTAGGTGTGGACATCTGTGAGAAGACACAGAACAGATCCAGGAGTCAAAGTTGGAGATGAGGAGAAGGACCTGGAGGAAGGCCTAATGGCAGCAACATAGGAAGGAGAGAAGTACGATGCAGAGAAGGTTTGGATGCAATACTGGAAGATGCTTAGATGCTTCAGCAAGAAAAATGGTCTGAGGGGTAAAAGGAAAGTGGAAGAAAAGAATGTAACTGCAATGTCTTCTACTGTGAAGAACCTTTCTTTTTCTGAGATCCCTGGGTAGCAAGCAGCAAATTAGCAAATCCTCAAAATGAATTTTGAAAGTAACCACACTTTCTGCTCTGAGAGAAAAGTTTAAAATGTCTAACATAGTTTTTGTAAGAAAAAGGGAAATGTGCCGGAGGGCTGAGAGTTCTTGAGACGAAGTTATAAACCTTTGAAAATAGGATTTTATAATGGAGATGCAGAGATCATTAACTATTGTAAGCACCTCTAAGAGTGACACCTCTATAGTAAATAACATTCAAATTAATATAAAACTGTAAAGATTCCCTGACAGCTTTGATTATGTAAGTTGATTTTAGTAGTTAAATGTTGACTTTCTATAATGCATTCTCCAAATATTATACTGAATGCTGCATCATATATAACAATTACCATGTCACAGTGCTATTTTGTGTAAATTAAATTATTGACAGCAATATAATTTTGTATTCACTTTATTATTTTGATTCATTTTTCTGTCAAAATATACAATGACTCTTCACTAGATTTAGAAACCAGAAAAACTCTTTAGATGGTGAAGTATTATTCTCCATACACTATTTTTCCTTAGCCTGTAATGAGTTGGGGGGGGAGGGAAGCAACATTTAATTTCTTCTCTGACATTGTGTGTGTTTTTAGACACATTGTCAACTTTAAATCATGCTACAATAAGTGTGCTTATCAGAAAGCCTGCAAAGTCAGTGGCAGCACTGGTCAGCCTCTCCGGGCACGCTGCAGACCTAGTGGTTTTAGTGTGTTCCAGCACAAACGCCATCCTGAGTCACTGGACAGGGTTTATGATAAGATGATTATTCAGCCTAGCTTTAAGGAAGGTCCGTTGTACATCACAGGGTGAATACTCCCTGTTCTTTGATATTTCTTATGGATAAAACTGAAAAGCATCATCTGTTTGGTGCTGCTCGCTCTTCCCACCTTTTCTTGTCACGTCCTTTGTGTGTTATGACAACAGTCATTGTCCCTCCCTGGATGCCTGGAAAATACTTGCAGGTTGCGGTTGTAACAGCAAATTGATACTTGTAAAGCAGCGCTTAAAGTTTTCTCATTAACCCTCCCGCAGATGCACAGCCTGTCAGCGCCTTGCGACCTGCTTGAAGCTAGAGTGCAGAAATTAGGACACCGGCTGCGTCTTTCTGCTGGACCTTGGCTCTTCTCCAGGCAGGTACCCTGATCTCTGCTGAGGAGCCAGTCCAGCTGGCTCAGTTCACGTAAAGCTCAAAGTCTGTCTCAGAAGGACACAGGCAGGCCCCAGAGTGACTCTGAAACATGATTTTGGGCACCATCCTACAGAGTGCAAGAAATGGGCTCAGCTGCATTTAGGCACAAAAGAGGGCTGAATCCAGCAGGTCACACACTGTGGGTAAGGACTCTAACTCTGGGTATAAAAATTCCCTCCATTCCGAGTGGTGGTAGAAAGGCTCAGAAAATGCTCATCTTCTCAGCTGGGCCAGACCAAGGAGGTTGGGAAAAGCCTACTTTGCAAATCTCAGTGGGATTTAGTTAAAGCTTAGATGCAGCCAAGCCTTAGTCATGTCTCCATCTGCTCAATAATAAAAAGCAAAGGCATGTCGGCACTCCTGAAAGCGCGGGAAGCATTTTCTGGTCCCTGGGACAGTGAGTGCAGACTTGTTTGTGGCCATACAGCTGTGGGCTAGGTCCCTCTTCATCAAACTGGCCCAGGTCTGTGCCCTGTGTAGCGCCCTGGTAGCCTTAAACCTAAAGATTATTTTTCAGATGCTGTTTGCAGATGTTGTTATTCAGCTGTACTGAGCATATGGAGTCGAGGAGGCTGAGAGGAAAGCTGCAAGTTGCCAGCATGGTGAGGATGGGACAGGGGATGAGAGGTAACAGGGGAGGAGGGCTAAATCCCCTTCAGTTCACCATGGATTTAGCAGTGTTCTCCAAATACGTCAAAGTTCATTTGTCTGTTGACCTGAGGCTGAGAACACATAAACAAAAGTTATTTGCTTTCTATGGCAGCACAAAATTGCAAAAACTCATCTGATACTGATGAAATATGGTTAGCCATTGCACTTACGTTTAATTCAGTATGAAATGTTACTATATTGTTACCTCTGCAGCATACACCGAATTCCCTTGTGCTCAGTCTTAATGGACAGAAGCCCGAAGAGACACTTGGCAGTCTCTGTTGAGGATTAGCAGTAGTGCTGAAAGTAGACGCCGCTTCTTAGCCTGGATCATGCCTTTTCCCCTTTGCTTAGCCTCCACTTTATATGGCACATTCTAGATCTGCAGTGTGGTGGCAGTAGTAATAGTGTGGACATGGAAAAGAATCTGTTTGCTTGAAGACTGATCTGTTTTTCCGTTAGATGGTCTGATAGACAAACATTAGAGTTCTGTCAGCCTTGCCCTCCTAAGATCTTGGTATTGACAAGCATTCTGTTGGCAAACTGAACGCACTAACAATTATTGCAGAGGCAACCGTGGAAGCCCCATGTCAGCATGACCATTTGTGTTAGCCGGTTTATAAAATCCCAGGAAGTCATCAATGGATGGAAGAATCATTTCCTTCTCGCTTCTTGTCTTAACATTTAGCAGCCATCCCTCCTTTGAATGTTTAACTTGTAAGGAAAGATCTTGTCCCTGCATCTTTCTGAGTGTAATTTCATGTATCTTTCCTGGTATGAAGCAGTTTCACACACAAACACAGGTACAGCAGTACATTTTTAATAGAACCGGCTTCACTTGGGAGCAGACAAATAGACTTGGGTCGTCTTCTGGCACAGGCACAAAACACTAAGCCGTGATGCTGAATTTCTCATTTGGCCTCATTTCTTGTTTGGTTTGCCAATGTGGGAGTTAATCGTATAAACACAGAAATATGGGGGATAGGGAGAAATACATTCTGTGCTGCCCTGTTTGTGTAGCTCTGTTTCTCGCTGGCTTTGTTAATGTACTGCTTACAGCAGTTTAAATGGCAGGGGTGATGAGGAACAGGTGGCGATGAAAAGGAGTTAATGTGAGAGGACATGGAGAAATCATGTTGCTCAATAGGAAACTGTTCCTCCCAGCATATTTCTGTGCTAGCCCATACAAGTGGGACTCTATAACAGTATCCTGTGACTACACCAGAAGATACTACGGCATTGAGTTCAAGTGTTAAACAAGTATATATCCTGTTTCAGCTAATTCTGGCATCTGAGATTTTAGGTGGCAGTCGTTCCCCTTGATGTGTGAGTGCCCAGACATTGTGGTGATGAGCTAGGCCTTGTTAGGACCTCGAGTTGCTAACCTGGAGAGAGGAATTTTGCAGAAAAGGAGGATTTAAAGCTAAAACAGAGCAAACAAGAACTAATAGCTGGTTAAGCTATCCTAAGAGTTGAGAAAGACAAACCTGCTGGGCAGGTATTCCCTAACAGTGTCATTTTGACTTTGCTAGCCTGCCTTCTCCTCGATGTATCCTCTGTTTGTTCAAAGAAAATCATCTGCTCCTCTCAGTTATTTCAAAGTAAAGTCACAAGAATAGCTTGTTCCCACTCTATTCCAAATATAGCTGTTGGCAGCAATTGCTGAGATAAGGGGGAAGGAAAAGGAAATACCAAGGAAGAGGAAAGGCAGGAGGGGGAAGAGAGAAAAGAGAGCTGAAAAGGTTGGACAGTAGAGAGGAGAGAGTGATACATGAATGAGAGGGAAGGTGAAAGAACAAGGACAGTATGTTGCAGCAGAGAAAACAAACCAAAGATAGAAACAACCTCCTGCAAAACAGGTGGAAGCAGCCCAAATACAGAATGAAAAGGACCACACCCACCCTCAGGAGAAGTTTGCATTTTAGCCTTCAATAGTAAGCAAACCTTAATTATAATCATGTCCAATTTTGACTTTCACTCAGATTGTAGGGGTTATAGCATCAGAAAACTTATGCTAATTTACACTGCCTGAAGATCTGGCCCTAGAAATTTTAAAGCAAAACATGTTGCTTATTTTAATCTCCTGTAGGGTGTGGTTTTTGGGTTTGTTTTTTTTTTTTTTTTTTTTTAATTCTCTGTTCCAATAAAATTTGCTGGTGGTTCCTGACAGAAAGCCATCCGTTGGGTAACTTTGCTGAAAATGAACCTGAACACCCTTCTCCTCAGGAGTTCACAGTCAGGATGGTCTTCTGGTGAGACTGGAGCTTGTAGACATGCCCTTGGAAGCAGAAAATAAATGATGATAAAAAGGGAGGAAAAGCCAGAACCACACTCAGACTGACTTACCCAGAGCAAAGAGCTGAGGGTTTTCAAGGCTCAAGGCAGACTGGTTTAAGACCAAAGCACAAAGAAATGAGACATAAATGGAAACAGGTTCTGAGAAGTGGTGCATAGACAGGGCAAACACAAATGAGTCCTTGGCAATATAGAAATCCTGTGAATGGCTCCAGTTTCCCTGGAGGGATGGGAAGTTTCTGAGAAAACACCCCTCCAGAGCTCTTCTGCTTCTCTTCTCAGAAGACTGCTCAGAAAATGGTGCCAAGGTTTTGCTTTCCCTCCTGGTCTGCTGAAAAGAGATCCTGTACATGACCTTACTCCCCAGCTGAGGATAAAGAGCCGTACCCAGTTCTGAAGGCACTGTTTCCTATAAACTGAGTATGTCTGGAAAGCCTCCTGACAAGTTTTCTAAGTACTCAAACACTAGGTAACGGGACCAACAGGTGAACTGAAAATGTGACACTTGCTATACCTCTTTTATTTCAGTCCTTCAAGGAAGAAGGCCACTTGCATCGATAAGGGATATGCTCCATTAGTTTCTCTCTGGACTAAAGGCCCATTGCAGCCGCGGGACAAGGCAGTATTTACACATAGCACAGGAGACGCATTAGAGCAGGAAATACAAAGGTAAGTAAAACTAGTTTCTGAAGAAAGGACTGGAAAGCAGAGCTTAGCAGTCAGACTATCGCTATTCAGAAACAAAGTAATCATTATTTTGAGAGTCTTGTGTCATGAATGATACATGTATTTGAGATATTTTCCCTGTTATAAGAAGCAACTTTTTTGTTTTGGTTTGGTTTTTGGTTCCCCTAGCAAGCATCATGCAGAGCTGACATTTTAGCCTTTTGGCAGGGATGCCCCCTCTGTGGCTTGCTCCCAGCACCTCTCTGGGCTATGTGGTCTCCGTCCTGACACCTTTGGGGCTGCAGGGGTCACAGCCTGTGGGACAGCCATCAGGCAGCCCTGCTGCCCTGGCCGGGACCTCTGACTCGACAGGGCTATACTTTGGTCTCTCCATAGGTAGCAGGCCTGTGATGTAAAGCTTTAGGAGCACTGTTACATGGTGAAACACCAGCAGCCCAGCACTCAGCCCAGCACAGCGCTCTGTGCTCCGCTGCCGTGTCCTCGCCGGCTCCCGGGAGCGTCTTCCCCCAGGAGAGGGCAGTGGAGCCCGCACACGCTCCCCCCTCCCCTCCCGCCGGCGGCGGGGCGCGGCCCTCGGCGGGGAGCGGCCATTCCCTCGGGTGGGACCTGCGGAACGAAAGGGGTGAGCAGAGGCAGGGCGACGGATTTAATACATATACCAGTAACCGTGTAAGGGAAGATCCAGGAAATGTTCTACGCGTTTAACAACGAGAATAGGTTTTGGGCAAATGAGTTGGCTGTTGCTTTTATTTGACTCCAAGTTTTCTCTGTCACATACACTTGTTCACAGCCGCACAAACTTCAACTAGTAACTCGCTGATTCCACACGAGTTTGTTTAATTCCTATAGCCCGAATTAGAAAATGTTATTGGCATTTAAATAACCCTTCAGGATGCTGCTAAGGCTCTCCTGAGCCAAATCCTCACAATAAAGCCATTTACTTATTTCAAATTTACAGGCATTCATCCTAAGACAACAAGCAGCCTTGGCTGAAAACCGCAGAGTGTGGTTTTCAAGGTACTGTAATTAAGGGCAGACTGGGATGCCTTCTCCTCTACTCTTTAACCATCCCCTTCCCCTAGCATGCCAGCAGTCAGGCAGCTGTTTTCTGTAGGTTCACATTTACAGCTGGGTGTAACATTTACCTGGCTGGGCACGAGGCTTCAGTGACCAGGCCATACAGGCTGAGAGGCTGTATCGGGCCTGTGAGGGGCAGGCAGGGTAGATTTAAGGAAAGAGCCTTTTGCCTGCAGCCTGGGAATCCAGCGGACACCCCAGGCAAAACAAAGGGTATTAGTAAACCAGCATGTCTTCCTGTGAGGACATGACAAATCTCTCTACTCCCAGTGAAAAGGGGCAAATTTAGAAAACTCTGAAATCTGGCTTTGGAGAGAAGAGCTTCTTTTACGTGAAACATTAAAAAGAACCACCAACCCCAGCCTGAATCTAGCCTAGACTTAGGATAGATAAGTCCCTTGCTGTTGTCAGAGGACAGGGTCAGTCACCTCCTATCCAGGAACAAGTCCCTGCTCCCAGCTGAGTTCACACTGCCAAGGGCACCTGCTGAGCTGGGGCCACCTTAACGTTCCCGAAAGCAGCAGGCTGCACAGTGGAAGTGGCAGGGTGCGTTTCCCAAGCAGGCCTACTAGCATCGCTGCTGTTAGCACACCAGGTCGTTGGAGTTTTGCTACAAAAGCATAGTAACCCCCTGGAGAGATGACTCAAATGTGTGATGTCAAGCTGGTTAAATGGTGTTGCCAGCTCCACAGACGATGAGCTGCCTTTTCTTCCTCAGCCACTCTCAAGCTCAGGTATGAAGGCAAGGACAATGTTATTTCTACAGCTCCTGTCTCAGGTACTTGTGGTAGAGAAGGACTGCAGGAAAATACACCCAGTGCAACGTCAGCTAGCACCTTGTTAAAAGAGCAAATACAATAAATCCAAAGGGGGTAGGTTTAAAAGAAATTGGGAATAAAAGAGAAGTTCTGCCCTTCAGCTCTGAACCCTCCTCAGTCAGTGCTATATCCAGTCAGACAAGTCATGCATGTACAAGATGCAGCTCCTCTCTTGGTACGAGTGGGGCTTTGGCAATTTACACCAGCAATCTGTCCGTCATATGAAACCACGTGGTTTATAGGAACCACAGGAATCAGTAGGATTTTTTTGCGTGTGAGGCTCATTGACGTCAGTGCGAGTTGGATGGTCTAACCCTGGGAGTCTGGTATAATCAGCCAAACGGGGATCAAAGGCACGAAGCACATGCAAAGCACTACAGTAAGAATATCTGAAAAGGGACCAGAAACATTTGAGTTTCATCTGTCAACATCTTCCTGAAGACCAAGCATTAACTACGTTTCCATCTTGCCCTGCACCAGATCCTGCTGCCATTCAGACAAAGCTCCCATTGAGAGAAGTCAAGTGACTTGATTGTCCCTGTAAAGGCTGGAAATCAGACACAATTTACGCCATTCTTGAGAAAGCTTTAAAAAATAAACCAACATTGTCAACTAATAGTAGTATTCCTTAGGTTAAGTTAGCCAGGTATGTTATATTTTATTTGTGTCAGTCTTTCATTGAATCCTTCTCTGTAGTGGAAGAAGGTTAAATTCGCCAAGTTAGTTCCAAGGTGGAATTGAGAAGGGGAGGTTATGTTATATTTTATTTGTGTCAGTCTTTCATTGAATCCTTCTCTGTAGTGGAAGAAGGTTAAATTCGCCGAGTTAGTTCCAAGGTGGAATTGAGACGTCGGGAGGTTAAGGTGGGATGTGAAACCTTGGTTCTTCTTTCTTTCTCCTGGGTGCATTATGGTTTAGTGTCATCAGTGGGCATGTGGTATTTTCAAATAATACAGGAAGATGTTGTAGAGTATCCCTAAAACCTGTATCTGATACATCTGCGATGTTTTGCAGCAAGGAGGATCCTGTACTTAGAGCCACCTGTTTCTCAAGTTCATGTAAAGTAACTTGCCCCGCCGCACAACAGATTCCAATATTTTGTTCTTTCATAGTAGCGATTAGACCAATTATAGCTCGGCTGTAATGGAAAGGTACAATACAATTGCTCCTACTTCTCAGTCACATTTCCCAGAACCTGTCTCTCTCTCTCTGTCTCTCTGTCACAATTTAACTTTTAAATTGAGATGGGTTTTTTAAACGAAAATATCTAGAATCCTACTGAAATTGAACAAGAGCTTGCTTTCAAATAACTCTCGTACGCCAAACTGTATCGACTGTACATTGAGTGTTAGAAAGGACGGGTAACAAAATCCATGTTAAAAACCACTAAGATCACATATTTACTAATCACTGTGCACGCTTCCCCCATCACCCATAAAGGAAAATATATAGGTTTATGTCTACTATTCCTGAGCAAGTATGACAAATGCCCCCAAAACTTTTACTTTTTCAGGCACACTCCTGTCTAGCCTGGGCTCTGCAGTGACCGGACAAGGAGTGAACCTGGAGCATCACCAAAGTCAGTGAAAAAAAAAAATGGAGGAACTGAGGGCGCCTTTCTCAGCTGGAGTGTGAGGTGTGGCGTGGATAAAGAGGGGCCTGGGAGACAGATGCCCTGTGACAGCGTTTGGGACCCAAGGCAGAGGTAAGAGCACACGCCATAGGGACGCCCCAGCATGCCACGCTTCTGTGGCACATGCTGTAATGTACTAAAACCTCTAAATATTGGTATCCGCAGTTAAAAACGAAAGTGAAAAGTTTTTCGCCTTCCTATGGATTCTCTGGCTCGTTGCTTTGGAACAGGAATGTGCTTTTGTTAGTCTCTCTCATATGTTGCCGTGTCTTGCTGCTGCTTGGGTTGTCAATGGGTTTTTTCCCCGCAGACCACTGAAAAGGGGCCTTGCACGCTACAGACCATATGTGAGAGCTGCTTTCCTAAATGCAGGAATAAACAGCCATAAGATGAAATATTCCTAAGGAATGAGATTAGTGACATGAACATAGCATGGGATATAGCTTTCAAAAATAATTACATCTGACACCCTCATCAGCAAGAAGATGTAGGGGCTGCGAGCTCTGAGCTTGGGAACAGCATATGAAAGATTGGCTTCTCCTGGGAAGGGAGGCACAAGGGAGGTTATTTTTAGCACTTGGGGAAAAAAAAAAAAAAAAAAAAACAAAAATTTAAACGCCCTTT
>NW_009606982.1:2729-3002 GCF_000690535.1 Cariama cristata | reverse complement strand
CATTGCCATCTGCTGCAGGTCCTGGATGTTGTGGGCCATGTCCTGGTCGTGCTTCACAATCTGCTGGATCATCTCGTTGTTCATGGGCCCCGCGCTGTGCTCAGCTCGCTTGCGGAGCAAGATGGAGTTCTTCTTCCCTGGGTGGGAGGCAGCGGTGTCACCAAACCCGGGAGCGCTGGCTCTCGGGAACACCACGGAGGGGAGGGTGGCAGTGGGGAAGGGACAGTAAAACCTCAACAGTGTGCCGAAGGGAAGCAAGACCCTGGAGTGAAT
>NW_009606982.1:2190-2692 GCF_000690535.1 Cariama cristata | reverse complement strand
CTGGCTCCAAGGGTTCCAGGCGGGGGCCAGGGGTCTGTGGTCCTGCTTGTCCTCTGCAAGCAAGTGAGGACGAGCAGCTGGCCAACATCAGACAATGCAAATATGTGTGTGGGGGCTGACAGCCCCCTCCCCGGGAGCCCTGTCATATGGCATTGCCTGGATCTTGGCTGGGAGGAGAGAGTTCCTGGAGGCAGGCTCCTTCCCTGTGCTCCCCCCCTCACCCTCATTGCTGGGCACCCATGGGGCTGGGGTGCCGTGATGCCATCACCCATGGGGTCCGTGATGCCATCTCCCATGGGGCTGGAATGCCATGGCCCCAGGGAGGAGGTGCAGAGACGGCCGTGCTGGGCCCAGAGGCTGATCCCACCTATGCGGCCCAGCCGGTCCATGGCCACTGTCTCGAAGGCCCTGCGCATCATTGGGTACTCCTCCAGCACCTCATTGAAATTATCCACGGACAAGGAGTAGAGGCGGCAGTAGGTGTCAGCTCGCACGCTGGCCG
>NW_009606982.1:0-2042 GCF_000690535.1 Cariama cristata | reverse complement strand
ACAGAGCAGGACTCGGGAGGAGGGACAGACCTGGACAGCCACAGCCATGCCCTCGGACAGGCACAGCCTCCTCCTCCTCCCCAGGCCACGGAGACATCCCTGGGCAAGGCTGCTGTGATTGCCTGGGCCATTTCTCTCCCAAACTTGTGCTTGTAGCCTCTAAACTGGCTCAGTTGCTCTGCTCTAAACCACCCTCCTTTCTGGCCAGAGGGGTGGTAGGTGGATGCCCCCTCTGCCCAAGCCAGCTAGAATTCAGGGCTCCGGCTGCTGGTCCCTCTGATTCAATCTGCCAGACACGGTACCCCATAAGAACAGGGGTAGTGGACTTCTGGGCCCCAGAGCCTGGTATGAGTTGGGTGCCAAGTCCCTGACCCTGGGCAAGAGGGGACAGGCAGAGGGTGCAGCAGGCAGCCACATCGGAGATGCCCCAGCTCCCACCCCCCAGCAGCTCTCGCTCCCCTCTGCTCTCCAGGTCCCCCAGCCCAGCCTCACCCCCAAAGTAGGAGCCATCAGACAGCTTTGTCTCCTTGTTGCCCTTGGTGAGGATGCTGACCACCCCGTGCTGGATGAAGTACATCTTTTTGCCTACAGTGCCCTCGCGGATGATGAAGTCCCCAGGCTGGAAGACCTCAAAGCGCAGCTTGGTCAGCATGGCTGTCACAAAGTTGGGGTCCGCATTGGCGAACAGGGGCATGTTGGCTACCAGGTTGCGGCAGTTGAAGTTGATGATCTCCTGTGGGGTGAGGAGCAGGTCAGCGGAGACATCGCCGAGCCTGACCCTAGCAACCACCGGCCCTCTCCCCCAAGTCACCCGCACTGGGGTGCCTGCCCCATACCTCTTTGAGCGGCTCACTGAGCTCCCCCAGAATGTTCTCCTCGTCAAACATCTTGCCTTGGTAGCGGTGCTCATAGTACTCGTGGATCCTCTGGCGCGTGTCCCCAGGCAGCTTGTGGAATGACATGTACTGCTCCACTTGCTTGTACTGTGGGGACAAGGCAGAGCCACACAGGGCTGGGCTGAAACAACCTGCACCGCGCCAGAGGCCGGCGGCACAGCCAGCCAATGCTTTCCCTCTCCTCGGTGGTGAGAAGCAGCTGCTGCCGGAGCTGGGATCCAGGCACCCCTGCTCCAGGGCCCTGTCCCAAAGGCCACCTCCAGGGCAGAGGATGGGACCCCCGTGCACCCAGGATGCAGAGGGTCCCAGGACAGAGGCCAGGACAGGGCCTCACTATGCTAGGGTGAACCCCAACATCATGAATGGGGCGTCTCTATCCAAATGGGCAGCCTGACACCCACCCCACACCCCCCAGGTGAGCGGCAAGGGCAGAGATCAGGGCAGGAATCTGCAGGGCAGGGCAGCCCGCACTGAGCTAGTTCTGGAGCTGGACCCACTCGTGCCAGGGCGTCTTCCCCCAGTACTCAGGCACTCACTACTCCAACCCGCTGACCTTCTCCTGGTACTGGCGCCGGGACGAATCCAGCGACTGGATGAGGGCGGTGGCATGGCCGATGAACATGGCGTAGCAGGTGGCCCCCACGATCATGCTCAGCATCGTGAGCCAGACGTCGGTCATGTTTTTGGCCGTAGCCGATGCAGAGCATGTGGCTCATAGCCTTGAACAGGGCGTGCGAGTACTGCCTCCCCCAGGAGTCGTTCTGCAGATGAGGGAACAGCGGCGCTGGGGGGTCTGTCGGAAGGATCTGCTGGGCTGAACCCTCCAGTCCCCTCTCCCTAAGCCAGGGAGTCCAGAGCCCCAGCGAGAAAAAGGTTTCTAATGTGTCCAAGCCCAAAGGGCAGAGCTCTGCTCCAGGAGGCACTGGGGAGTGTGTGAAGCCCTGAGCCCCAGCCCCTGCTCTGGGGAGGAGGCAGGAGCCCCACTGCCCTGTTCCCTCCTGGCAGGCCACGAGGGATTCCCCCGGCTGCTCCGACTCCAAGCAGCTACCAGGGTGAGCTGAGATGGGAAGGTGATGCAGAGATTCCCTCTACCCCCATCTCACTTCTGCCGCAGGGCTGTGACCAGAGAGACACTGCTCTGCGGCA
>NW_009606981.1:1611-2047 GCF_000690535.1 Cariama cristata | reverse complement strand
GCCCCCGCTGCCGGGAGGAGGCTGGGGACCGGCAGGAGCTGGGTCCCCACCTTTCCTCCATCCCCACTGACCTCCCAGGTCCTTGGGGGACAGTGACCTTCACAGCCCCAAGCCCTCGGCATTTCCCCATGGCCACGTCACGGTGTCACTGCCTGCTTGGGTGACCCTGCCACCCCTCAATACCCCGGGGGTGCACCCAGCTCCGGGGCCGGCAGCACCTCTTGCTCTCCTGCCTCAACTGTGAACCAGGACCCAGGTCCTTCCTCCCACCCCACTGGGACCTCCGCACCCAACTTCTGCCCTTTGCTTGTGGGGACACAGGGCTGGGAGGACAGTGAAGGCGATAGTGGTGCCTTTCCATCACGGACATGGTGGCTTTGGGCTGGAAATGTGCTCCTCACCTTTCCCACCTGGAGTCCTGCGGCTTCCCATCTGG
>NW_009606981.1:0-1562 GCF_000690535.1 Cariama cristata | reverse complement strand
GCTCGGTGCTTGGGTGCTGCAGGGCTGGTGTCCACCAGGAGAGATGCACACCTTGGGGGCAGTGGGTGATGCTGTGCCTTCTCCTGGGGCGAGTCCTCGGGACGGGGCATTGCAGTGAAGTCACGGGAAGGTGACCAAAATACGGCTGAGCTGGAGGTTGTTCCTCAACTGGTGCAACTTGGAGGGGCACAGGGTGGTCCTCCTCCTCCTCCCGTCTCCAGGAGGAGGTCGTGGGCATAGCAGAAGGTTTCAGAGGAGCGGTCAGAGCAGGAGAGGACTCATCGGGCTGGGAAGGAGATGCCTGGGGAGGGGAAATGCAGGTGAAGCCATGAAATAACAATGGCCCGGCTCTCCCCAAGGCAGGGATGGGAGCGCAGCCAGCGGGATGTGGGAGCGGAGCAAGCCGGAGGCGGTCACTCCTCACCAAGGAGAGCTCAGCCATGCAGCATCTCACCTCTGGCAACTGGTTGTTAACAACCATCAGCTTTTTGTTGGTGTTTTTGGGTACCAGAGTGGGAGCAGAGGCCTGGCAGGGTCCTGGGGACTCCCTGCCCACCCTTGCCCCGGCACCAGGGGGGAAAGGAGAAAAACAAGCCACACCGTAAGCTCATCGGCAGCAGTGATGCCTGCTTTGCTACCTGTTCACGACCGATGCTGTGCGTTGGGTATAGCTCAGCTGAGGCGTAAGGAAGGGTGGAAATGACCCACCTGGGCTTTTATCCCTGACCCAAACACCTCTGGGAGGTCGGATGAGACATATTGAGGCTGTGGGTTGTCACAGAACAAGCTGGAGGCATCTTTGGAGGCTTCACATGGAGACTGCTGGGGCTGGTGGCTGTGCCCGGGGCTGTGTTTTCCCTCCAGGGACATTTCTGTTGCATCTGTGCTGTATTTCCTCCCCATTTTCCTGCTGTCTAAAGCTCCTCTGGAGCCTGGCTGGGGATGCTCGGGTCTCAGTCCTGCTCCTTTCCTCCCCAGGAGGTGATCAGGTCCATCCTGGTGAGCGGCCGCATCGGGCCTGACATCAAGTTGGCTGAATGCTACGGGCTCCGCCTGAAGCACGTGAAGTCGGATGAAATCCACTGGCTGCACCCGGACCTGACGGTGGGCGAAGTGCAGGAGAAGTACGAGTGCCTGCACCTGGAGGCTGAGTGGAGGTAGGACCCGTGGTGGTAGTGGTGGTTTTTTTGTGTCCCCAAACCCACGTGGGGCAGGGGCATGGTGACCACCGAGCCCCGTTAGAGGGAAAACTCCTCCAGTGTGGTCTTCATCGAGGGGCTCTCCTGTTGTCAGGTATGATCTCCAAATCCGCTATCTGCCAGAGGATTTTGTGGAGCGCTTCAAAGAGGACAAGACCACCTTGCTCTACTTCTACCAGCAGGTCAGAGGTGGCCCTGGGGGTCTCCTAGCCCCAGCCAGGTCTGCTCTTCAGCCACCCTGACCCACCTCCAGCTCCAGGAGGGTGTTCCCTCCTCTCCAGCCCAGAAAACATGGTTCCCAAGAGCCCCAAGGCCTTGCAGCCCATTTACCTTCACCCTGGGCTGTGACGGGCATTCCCTGTG
>NW_009606980.1:295-51623 GCF_000690535.1 Cariama cristata | reverse complement strand
GCAGGTGTTTCCCGTGCGGCTTCCTTCACAGGTGCTGTTCCGGGTGGTCACCTTCGGGCTGAACGCGTTCACTCTGCGCTACCTCTCCAGAGAGCTGATCGGCGTGGTCAACGTGAGGTGAGGAGGAGGATGAAGAGCGCCCGGGCTGGAAGCCCGTGTCCCATATCCCGGCCGCGCTGTTCGCCTGAAGTCTGACATGCGTGAGGCTTCTTCGGCGAGAGGGGGCTTTTTGGAAGCGGTGCTGTTTGGTGCAGGATCTCGGCGTCGGTGGGGTCTGTCGGTAGTAATGCTTTGCACGACGCTGTTTAATTTACTGTTACGTGTTTTACAGTGTTTGATCGTTGAATGTCTGCCGAGTTCTTTTTTGACCTGAAACAGAGGTATTGCTGGCCTGTTTTCCGTGTTAAACCATCAGCTAGCTGACAAAAAGCCAGACACGATTGTGTATTACGTGCCGTTGCTATACAATAAACTTTGCGTTTTTGCTTTAGAGCATGCTTAAAATATTTTTGCTATTTGAATGATCACATGTAATGACTTTCCTCCTTTTTTTAGGAGATAATTTAGCTTATATCACCATGTTTTCTTTGCATACGTGTTAGATCTGGCTGTCAGGCAGTCCTGTGTAAAAACTGTCAGTGATGCTACTGCATGAAGTAGTATGTAAAGAAATCATTTTCGTTTCTTCTCTTCCTGCCCCCCTTCTTTAGGCTAACTCTACTGTATTCAACAGTTGTCTTCCTAGCCAGGGAGGCATTTCGCAGAGCTTGTTTGAGTGGAAGTACAAAGCGAAACTGGACCAAAACAATTAATCTTTTGTGGCTGACGTAAGATACCCTTAAAAATTTACTTCTTTAGAATTTCTTTCTGATTCTTGTCTGAGACCTCACAAAATAAGAGCAAGTATTTATTTACTGAGGTAACTATTTCAGGGTTGAGCGTTTTGTAGCCTCAGTCATGTTTCAGGACTGATGTAGGAAGCTGGTCAAATCTATTGCTTTAACGTTTATGGACTTGATCTCTTGGAGCATGTGGGGAAAGTGCATTGGTGTTATCAGTATCGGGAGCCATTTGTTCTGTCACTTATCCTGGAGTTTCACTTATGTTGTAGCTGTGGAAGGAAAACTGCTGCATAACTATGTAGTCCATTTTTTAATTCCTCTGCCTGCTCAGTCTTGCTCTTTTATTACTTGATGTGCATTTGTGAAGCTGCTTTAGATTTTTTTTTTTTTCCCTCTCAAACTAATTTTTTTTTTCAGTCTTGAGCCCTTGTGTGGTTTAATGGCAGGGCAACATAAATGTTTGTGTTGGGTATGAGAGATGTGAAAATGTGAAAGAAAGGGTTGGAATTAAGCACCAGGGAGTAAGTAGGACTGCTTCTTTCAACTGCGATGTCGTTTATAGCAGAAATTGGATAGCTTAAAGTCTATGCGAAGCAGCAGCCAGAGGGTGTAATCACACGTTGCACCTAAGTGGATTTTATGACCTGTTTCTCCCTTCTGGTTCCTGGATACATCTATTTGCTTCTTCCCCTCTGTCAGATCTAGCAGCTTTGCAGCCCCAATTAGGTGGGTTGGGAAGTTAAGTTTACCTGCCTGATATGGTGGAAAACTACCCCTGCATGGCAAATTAGTAGTCTTCCATTGGGGCACTCTACTGACTTTCCCTGAAACTGCACAGCTGTTAATTAAATCTTACCAAGGAGTTGCGGGGTTATACTTGGTCATCTGCATCCAGATTTAAAGAAGAAGGATTGTCCCTTTCAAGGATAGGTTTAATATGAGTATTTTAAATGTATTAATTTGTTCTCTTTGCTGTGTTATAGTAAGTTTTCTGCTCTTTGGCAGCCTTTCAAGGGGGTGTTCAGTGATAGAGTTAACAATGACTGTGTGCACCTTCTTCTTTTTAAATCTTTCCTCATAGAGAAACATAACTTAAGATGAAGATTAACTTTCTTGAAGGATCTGAAATACGTCTTAGGAGCGTGATGTCACATACCTTAGGAATTTGATAATGAGAGGGTCAAATAGATCCTGCTGCGATGATGTAAAACTTTCTGCACTATGCCAGAAGCTTCATATTCTTGAAGCAGTGTCAGCAGAAGGTAATACATGTCTGCGCTCCTGTCCCTACCTTGGCTTTGTAGCTACAGTCACTAATCAAAGTGGCTCTGAGCTACAGTAGAGCGTTGTGAACAGGCATACCTGAGGCGCAGGCATGTATTTTCTTCTGCTCACTCTGCTGTTGCTTTTTGAAGAACCAGTGATTTCTGGAAGAGTGAGACTAGCAGTTGGGGTCGTGGCATCTTTATCTGTTACAGCAAGATCCAACAAAGCTTGTCTGCCAAATTCCTGGTAACCACAGACTATAAAAATTGCAGCAATGAGGGGTTTGCAGTATTCTGCAGGCTGATAGGGATCAGAATTAATCAGTCTTAGGGAATGAGAATTGTAGATAGTTGACCTAATGTTGGGTTCTTTTGTAGAAAAAAGGCAAGTCAGAAAAATGTTTTCAATGCCTTGCAAAGAGTGCATTAAAGATGTTCGTTACAAAAAAAGAGGTATTCTTGGTATAATAACAATAGAAATTCATTCCTTGGGGCCTTTAAAAAAAATTATTATGGCCATATGTGACATTTTAATCTAACTTCCTTTTTTTTTTTTTTCCTAAAGTAACATTTCTATTGATTTGTTTTTATGTTAACTTTTTAGAGTCCCTCTTGGTGTTTTTTGGTCTATTTTCTTGGGCTTAGTCTGGCTACACTTGCTTGAAGTACCTGATCCTTCTGTGGTTCCTCATTATCAGGCTGGTGTAGTGGCATTTGGTCTTTCTGCAATTATTGAACTTCTTGGAGAACCGTTCTGGGTTTTAGCACAAGCTCATTTGTTTGTGAGACTTAAGGTTAGTAAAGTACATGGGGTGTATGCATGTGGGGGGAATTATCTTTCTTCATTGAGAACAGATTACTGAACTAGGTCTTTGTATATTCCAGCATATTCAAAAAAAACCCCCGTGTACTGTTTAGTACTGTATGACAGTTGTAATTTAGATATGAATTTGTACCTGTTAAAGCAAGAAAGTTCGTTTATTTAGAAATGATCACCTTAGTGATCATTAAATACTTAATCATGAGTTTTGATTGGAGGGCGAGGCACACAGCTTCCACAGGTTTTGCATTTCAATGGGTTGTTGGTATGAAATTGTGAAGTGCAATGATTGAGAACATGATTGTCTCAAGCAAAATTTGTTCCCTTATGTCCTTTATACAAGGGGCTTATACAAGGGGCTGGGAAAATGCAGTGGAGGAGTTGTGAAAAGCAAGAACAGATAATTTCAGAGAAAATAAAATCTAAGATGGCCAACTCAGTAGAAAGAAACTCTGTGATAGTCACACTAACTTTGAAAGTCTTATATTTGTACATAAATTTTGTGTGTGAAACTAGTGTATTTTAAGTTTATTTGTGTGGTTAAGTTGGCAGAAAATAAACCTTCTTTATTTTCTCTTTCTTAAAGGTAATTGCTGAAAGCTTTTCAGTAGTGTCAAAATGCATTTTGACGGTTATTTTAGTAGTCTTTTATCCTCAGTGGGGCCTCTACATTTTTTCCTTGGCTCAGGTAAGTTTCCTGTGTTCTCTTTTCTATAAATTCTTGATTCATCTGAATTTTTATTTGCCTTTGACATTTAGCCTGCTAAATAACTTTGGGGAGCTGAGAGAAGATGCTCCTGGGAGGTTTAAGATTTAGCACTTGTATTTAGTATTTTCCTGATACTCATTATTGACTTGGCACTTTGACCTCTAGCAGTTTCATGGAGGTACAAGAAAGCACCTTCTTCTGTCTCTGAAACCACATTTTGCAAATAAGGTTATGTTATTCTGTATAAGCTTTATGTTGGCTCTTTTTCTTAATGAGTTATGCATTTTAATGCTTGAAGACTTTGTCCACCACCTGGCTTCATAATTAATATTAGACTTTGGTTTCTACTGTGTAGAAGACTATAATCACATGTAACTTTATTAACCTGTACCGCCAACCTATATCACCTTATCAGAAGATACTAATCGTGTGTTACATGTATTTAGGTTAAAACTTTATTACAATGAGGAAGGGATATATTGGCACCTGAAAATGTGATCCACCTCAGATGTGGACAGTAGAATTTGTTTTTTTTGTGTGTGTGTGTTCGGTTTTTGCAGTGGCTGTAGTAGGTAACTTATAAGTGATCGAAGTCAGAGAAAGGAGGCTGGGGGGGAGACCTTTTAGTTCTCTAAAACTACCTGAAAGCAGGTTGTAGCAAGGTGGGTGTTGGTCTCTTCTCCAAAGTGACAAGAGATAGGACAAGAGGAAATGGTCTCAAGTTGTGCCAGAAGAGATTGACATTGGATATCAGGAAAAATTTCTTCACCAAAGGGGTTTGTTAAACATTGAAACAGGCTGCCTGGGGAGGTGGTGGAGTCACCATCCCTGGAGGCGTTTGAAAGATGTATAGATGTGGTGCTGAGGGACATGGTTTAGTGGTGGACTTGGACATGTTAGGTTAACAGTTGGACTTGGTGATCTTAAAGGTCCTTTCCCACCTAAATGATTTTATGAAGTAAGAGATGTAGACAGTAGCTACTATGTCAACTTGATTTTTAACTGAGTGAATAATTGCTTTATAATTGAACTTTAATCATTCTAAAAATGCCAAATAAAACAAAAGTTAGCAAAGGGCTCTGATAACTTACAGATTAAAAAAAAAATCAACAGCATTCTTGAGAGGTGTTTAATATTTGACAGAAATAAGGACTACTTACTACATTTTCTTCTCACTGAATTTGGACCTCTAGTATGTAATTCTGGCACTTAATTCTGCATTTGTAAGTTAATTTTATAACACTGTTTGTTTTTCTCGTCTCCTCCCCTATCTTTCCAGCTTTTATATGCCAGTGTTCTGGTAGTGTGCTACGTAATTTATTTTGTGATGTTTCTGGGGTCTCCTGAAGCAACAAAGAAGTCATTTCCAGTTGCTAGAATGAAAGCTCTACTGCCTAACTTGGTGGAAGATGAGGTAGGTTGCACAGTTTATTTCTTGATTTATATATATATTTTTTTAAAGTCTTGAGATAGCTTTGAAAATTAGTTTGAGATAGTGAAGTTGAGTGGTTTTTGGGGATATCTCTGCACTGTAGAAGATATGACAAATTAAGGAAAAAAAATTACATAAAAATTCTGTTTGTAGTTTGTATTAGTAAAATCCTTGTCAGAAGAATGTTATGAAATTTGACCTCTCTGTGGTTATGGGCTTGTTGCTGACTTATATTTAATATATTTGCACAAACTGTCAACTGGAGATGGAACATCTGCAGTGTGCAGGGGAATGACCAGTTATCACTGGATCTGAGACAGGAAAGAATCCAGAACTCTTTTTACCATGGATTTTGGTACTTCAGGTTTTCCACAAAATAAACATGGTGGTACACAGCATCCTACAGATACTCAAATATCTCTCAAAAGAAAATGAGGCAAAGAAAGAAATGAAAAGATACAGCGAGGAAGAAGAGATTTTGAAAAAGATTTGCAGATTAAAAAGATAAAGGGGGTTCTTGGTTGCAAGACTTCTAGGGACAGTTTGAAGAGAGCGATAAACAATTTATATCTACAGTGAAGGTGAAAGTTACATTAGCATGCTAAACAGCATGTTTGGTGTTTTTTTTTTTTTTCACCATCTCTAACTCTGATTAGTATTTTCTGTAGAAGGCTTGTTTGGGTACTTTATCTGCAGCAACAGTAATTTTCAGCAAGGGAAAAAGTCTTTGCCAGATGAGAGTGATACTGGTGCTTGAATTTAGCAATATTTTAGATTAGTTGTTAGTAAATATGACATTGTGGATTCTCCTCATCAGTACAGTTAGAGCTAGCCTAGAGTATTGTACTGGCTTTGTATTTTCTGTTTCCACGCTGTAGTTTCAATCATGTTTATTACATTTCAGTACTTTTTTTGCAGACCTTTGTTAACTGGAAGGAAGCATGGTTGACCTGGAGTTTCTTCAAACAATCCTTCTTGAAACAGATCTTGACAGAGGGTGAGGCTTGACATATAGTTGCGATGGTGAAGGGCTAGTGAATACTATTTACAAAATTTACTAAAAGCTTGAAAAAGCTGGGGGGGGTGGAGCATGGGCGCGTGGGCATGTGACTTTGAGATTGTTGCCAGCAGATGTTACCAACTTGAATGAAGTCTTTGAGGGTATTCTGAACTAGGTGCTGTCCCATTTGACTTTGTCTTGAATACTTAATACTGGAAGTGCCTGAACAAGTATTGGGAAGACTTAGGGACTTGTTCTTAAGTTCTTTATTTTGAACTTACAGGTGAACGATATGTGATGACTTTTTTGAATGTGTTAAACTTTGGAGATCAGGGTAAGTGTGATGGTATTGTGGAATGGTGACAGTTTTCTTAGTCACTGCTCTTCAGAGGGTTCTGAAAATGACTTAAAGTTTTTGAAGATAACTTGAAAGAGAAGATTTCAAAGCCTTTGTGACTTTTAGATACGTTTCAGAGAATGATTGATACAGATATAGAAAAGAATTTACGAGCCTGGATTTTAATTTTATTTTTTCTTTGGATCAAAACTTTCCATTTGGCTATATGGTACCATTTATATTGTTTTGTGGTGTTTTTTTGTGTGTGGTTTGTTTTTTTTTTAAAAAAACTTCATTAGTATCTAATGTAATATAGTTGTCTGTCTTCAGTTTTTGCAATTCTGTTTTCCTGCTGTTTTCTGTCTTCTTTTTGAATCTGTCTTAGCTCTTATGGCAAGAATATGATTGTTTATAGCATTGCATCTCAAAACTGAATTAAGTTCTGTAAAAGAATTCTGTGTGGTTACAGAGTAATGTATGGCAGTAGCTGTGTAGCTGTTCAGATGACTGAGTTGGCAGCACCTTGGGTCATTACAGGTTAAGGAAGAAAAATAGGCTGTAGTTGTTGGCCCACTGTTAGAAGTTTCTTGCCTAGTTTGAATTACTTTTAATTGCTGGCAATATTATGTTCTCCCGTAAATATTGAGTATATGTGCTTGCCACCAGTAACTGTGGCCACTTCTGATCCTCCTCCCCTGCAGAACAATCGAGCTGCCTCTTACTTGAAGGGTCTTTAAAAGAGCAATGAATACAAAAATGCCCGTACTCTCAAAATGTTGAGAAATATTGGTTCCAAGTCCTATGAAGTCAGCCAGAACTGTATTCTGTTATCTCACTGTGAATATGTAAAGCACGTATCCATATGCCTGACTTCCTATGCTCTCAATACTGTGTGTGTATATGTATACACATACAAATACATATACATAGATGTCTTGACAGGTTTGAAGCAGTATCTTGCTGAGGGTGGAAGTGCTGGTAAAGTGTCATGTAGGATTGCTCTTCCACTTCCGTGAAAGTAAAAAGAAAGACGACCCTCACACTAAAAATAGATGTCTTTCTCTTCTCCTGTATTGGTAAATCCTTATGTTCCTGTTCTCATTCAGTGAAGTTCATCAGGATATTTTAACTTCCTCTACAGTAAGAATTTTAAATGTGGCTGGGTGCTTTTACTAGATTCACATCTCTGTAGTCGATGCCCTTGTCCTAGCTTTGCCATTTATGAGCAAGCCTTGTAACTTTCAGCTGTGGTTGTTGCGACTATCAGAGTTTTTAAGGAATACTGCTTTAATGTTGCACTAAATTCCACTTGTCTTCCCTTTGGAAGTGTTAAATTGGAATTTGTGTAATTGTTAAAGACTTGGATTAAAAATGTGTCTAAAAAATTACAGGTTGCTGTTATGTTGGTTTATTTTTTGTTGTGTGTTTTTTTTTTTTTTTTTTAAGGTGTATATGATATCGTGAATAATCTTGGTTCACTGGTGGCCAGGTTTATCTTTTTGCCTATTGAGGAGAGTTTTTATGTCTTTTTTGCTAAAGTGTTGGAAAGAGGGAAGAATGTAAAGGATCAGAAGCAGGTATGTTTATTTTGGATTAATGACGTGTCAAATGCTTGATTTTTGTTACAGATAATTGCATCACAGAATTGTGACTGACAGAAGTGTGTGTTTAAATTTGAGTATAAAGGCTGTTAAAATTGAGAAGTTGAAATGGAGAACGAAAATGTCAAATGAGGCTGGACCAAAAAGAAAAGAAGTAAAATGCTATTGAAATAGAAATTAAGATATGTGGTGGCATAGTACTGCCTTGTATTATAAATGAAGTTAACATCATCTGCTCCAAACAGTGTGATGTAAACCCTACTGTACTGTGTATTTCCAGATATACTTAAGCAATTACTTAAATCATGAAAGCATGCTGTTTCTGTCAAATAAATGCTGTCTGAAAATACTTGATTTACTTGAAAATGCAAGTAGCTGTTAAGTATTCAGCAGTAATGTTTCCGAAGAGTGCAGTTTTGGGAAGAAAAGAATTGTATTTTTCTTGAGCTTTTGAATTGTATGTGGAGTATCAGTGATTAAACAAACAAGAACTTTGTTCTACAGAGTAGTGTTCGTGCATGCTCTAGGTGAGAAATTCTTGATCAGTCATGACGGTCAGCCTGCACTTTTGTCTGATACTATGATAACTTTTGGCAGTAATTCTGCTACTTGCACATCAGCACGCAGTTAAACAGATCGCATGCTTCAGGTCATTGGTGGACTAAGAAAGGTGTACATATGTGCATATTTTATATGTAGTGTACCTGATGTATAACTGGCGAAATAATTATGAGTTTTCACTCTATTTAGTGAAATTACATTACATGAATTACAAGAATGCTTCTTGTAATGAGGTAGTAGAACCGACAAGTTATTTCTGGTGCGACAAATTCTGTAAGCCCATGCAGCAATAAAAATCTGACCCTCCCGCTGACTCACACTGTGGCCTTGGGCAGATGCCGTATTCTTCTTTGCCATTTACTAACTGTTAAACAGGTGCAAGTGCTGTCTGCACGTTTCCTTGAGCAGACATGTTTGTGGCTAGTATTTGTGTAGAATTTGTAATGTGTAAAACGTAGAATGGAATACTAAATATATAAAAATTGGTGGAAGTTAAGACCATGTGTATGGATAATTCCATAACAGAGGCTAAGTTTCACCCCTTTTTACAGTGTGCAAACTGGCCTTTTTTTCTGTGAAGTGGCTTTTTTTGTGTGAAGCTAACTATTGATTCTGATTCATGTAATTGACTGCAGTTTTTTTTTTTCAGGATGATGTTGCTATGGCTGCAAATGTATTAGAATTGCTGTTGAAACTTGTGCTTCTCATTGGCCTTACCATCACGGTTTTTGGCTATGCCTATTCTCAGCTGGCTCTGGATATTTATGGAGGCTCAATGCTCAGTTCTGGAACAGGTAAAGATTTACAGAGCTGGCAAAAAAACCATTCTTTGAAAAAAAGAAACTGTAGGTGTTATGAATTCTTGGGTGAATCAGCAGATTTTTTTTTTTTTTTCTCTATAAAACTCATATTGAAATCAGTGACTTAGCTTGTCTGAATCCAGAAGTCGTGCCTTTGTAATACCATCTTTAATATATAGTCACCTTAAACTAAAATATACTGAGAAGCTCTAAAGAAGTATGATCAGGTTTGGGGTTCTACCTTCCTGCAATTTCACGTTGTTGGAAAAGAACATTTTCAAAGGATTATTTGGCTACTCCATGATGTAAAATGGGTAGCTCCAGTTGTTTAAAACAACGATGACAAACCCTCCAAAAACCCATACAACAAACTGGAACCAAAGGCTCAATAGTTTTAGCATAGAAACAATAGTACTTTTTTTTTTTAGTAGTGCTAAACCGCATAATGGTAACAGGCTTGCTATTGTTGTACATATTATGGGGTAACTTTTACAGATCTGTCCACAGAAGCAATAAGGGAATTTGTAGGTTGCCTTGGATTTTCAGGAGAGAAAGTAGAGGTTAATTTAATTCCTTCTTCTTGAAACATTGTCCTGGTTTGGCTAAAACCCTGTTTTAGGGCTATTTTCTCTTTTCAGGAGTTTTTCTTTCTGTCGAATCCCTTCTAAGTAACTGCACGGGGGAAATCTACCTTCTGTAGCGAAGCCCTGTGTAATGTCTCTGTTCCTAGCTAATCTATCTTGGGTGAAGATCTAGCAGCTCCTCAGAGGAGGTTTTTTTTGGTTGCATTTTTGTCTGGAAATTTTGCCTATGTGCAATTGTGGGAGACTTCTAGATTGCATATTCCATTTCCCATCTATTATAACTAAGAGAAAGTTACAGGGAAGATGAAAACATGTGACAGTAATTTGTGTTGAAGACAGTTGCACCTGTCAGAGTTCTGCACATTCAAACCATAACCTTGGAATATTGCTTATTGGGTATTAAAATTAATTGCAATTATTTTATTCAGTGTTAAGATAATTTGATGTATTCTAACCCCATGGACACTTTTCTACTTTTAAATGTTAAGCGTTTAGATATTTTTGCTTTAGACCCTTGAATGTTATTTGGAAGCTGGTGCTTGTTTTGTATAGTGATTTTAAGGAAAATTCTGAAAGAAAAATATTAATAACTTTTGCATAGTGTTTTGAGTTGTGTTACTGCTGGTTCTGTCAGATTTGTTTCTAATTTTGAAAGCAAATATTGTGAAAGGTTGTCATTCTGGAGCCTTTCAACCAACTCTTTTTATGAAGAAAAAGTATTCTGTCCCTCTCTCTCTTCAAGAATGAGTGTCTAGGCCTAATCCTTTAGACATGCTGACTTGACTGAAAAGGACTATGTTTAGGAGTATGGATACAAGTCAAGTGACTCACAAGTAACTTTATTTTTTAGCTCATGATAATGTGTGAGAATGAAATGTTGAGCATGCATACTGACTCACTTGACCAGATATTCACAGATATATTCATTTGGATTTTTTTTCTTTGAGTGCTCTCTAGTCTAATGTTTTTATGCAAACTTGAAAAGAAATTCTTCAGCTCTGTCCCATGTCTGCAGTGTATTTACTGCTCACTGGGCAGTAGTTCTTTAGAACTGAAGCAGGAGGAGACTCAGTAATCTGAACTACATTGCTGCCATCAAGAAGGAATATTCATGGATGCACACTAATCTGTTAAAAAACATGGGATTTTTTCCCAGTGTTATAATTGCTGAAGGACAAGAAAAAGATTAAAGTCTGGAGAATTTTGAAGTCATGTATAAATTATCTCTGACCCATAAAAATCTGATTATCATTTTTCATCTAGCACAGTTTTGAATGTATTGAACAGCCTTACTGTTTTTCTTACTGCTGTGTTCAAAATATACATTTTACTGCTTGTAGTACCTCATAATGTCTGTTGGATTAATTTCCACAAATTTCTGTACAATAGATGATTTGGGTTATGATAAATACTAATTTTTAATTAGGAAATCCCTTTTATTAAAAGACTTTTTTTGATGGATATCTTTTCTGTTACTATAATAACTGCTGTTCTTGGGTGTTTGGGGTTATATTTTTGTTTTTACTTTGCCTTGTTAATTTGTGTTCTTGTCAGGCTATCTAGACAGGAAACTTGTTCAGTGATAACATTAAAACTTTTATCTCTTAGTATCAGTGAGTGTTAAAACAATGCAGTTTTATAAAAGAAATAATTATCTACTTACCATTCTAATGTGCTTTTTAGGTCCAGATCTCCTCCGATGTTACTCGTTATATGTCCTGTTTCTTGCTATCAATGGAGTGACAGAATGTTTTACGTTTGCTTTGATGTGCGAAGAAGAGGTAGACAGGTAGGAAATAGTGTCCCCAGAATATTCCTGTAATTAATCTGCACATGGTTTGCTTGGAGTTCGGTATATAAACAGAACAATTTTTCTGCATGAGTATGTACTTAGAAATGCTTTTTTTTTTTTTTTCAAAGAGCAAATTTCTTACTGCTGTCACGTTAAGAACCACATTCTTTGTCTCCAGAGCCAGGTGCAACAGATGGGAAAGCAAATATATGCTACTTTTGGTTTTCACATGCTTGTATTTGTTGATAAACATTGATCTTAAAATTTTATTTGTAATGACTTCCAAGGAGATTGGTGCATTTGAAATCAGCATAAAAATATCCTGCCCCACTGAAAACCAACTCCTTATTTAGCTGTCTGTGTGTAGATTTAGATGTAGAAACTTTAGCAAATGTTTAAATGTTTGGGTAAAAAGGTCAGAAATTAAGAAATAAAGATGGTTAAATTAGCTTTTGGTACATCACTAACTGGGAAAGTAACTTAAATGTGAAGTCTTGTTTTCTGAACATAGCACTTGAAGTTACAGTTTTTAAGACACTGTCGCTTAACTGATTAAGATTTTGCAACTGTTAAAATTTTTCATGTACAGTTACTGTATATCAGGTACAGTTCTGAATGATCTAAATTGTGGCCCTGAATTTAGTGCTTTATCTCCTTTAAGTAGGACATTGGACTAGGTGACCTCTTGAGATCCTTTCCAGCCTGTGTCATTTCTTGATTCTGTGTTCATCCTGAGTTATTGCCTTTGAAGCCTGGTTGCCTTCCCAGTGCTACCATCAAGCTTTTGTTGCTTACGTAGTGGCTGCACCTTACAAATCCTTTCCCAATTAATTTTAATGAGGTCTACTTTCCACAGTCAAAGTAATGCCTTTTTAGACTTAGCAAGGGTTGCTTTCGTGACCCCTTCAAAGTGTGAACTTGTTTTCAAAGCCAGTGTTTAGAGCAGAAACCAGAAAAAGCATCATCTTGTTGAGCATTGTTTTTCTAATACATACCTAAAATAACATGGAAAAAAATCCACAAGGTTTTACATTAATCATCATCGTTACTAAATTTGACTTTCTGATATGAGTATACAGCTGATGAGTAAAATAGAATTTCCTTCACACAATGTAGTTCTTGGCTTTATTTGTTTGATGTATTTTCCATTCTTTCAAGGAATTTTTTTAGTAATGTCTCAGTTCTCAGATTTATCTTCTTCCATTAGAAGATGGTAAGAGAACTTCTGTTTCTCATTTTAGAAAATACGGTATTTCTTCAAAGATAAAGTTAGTAAATAAATACTGTAACTGTATACATTGTTAAATTGTTTCTTCTTTTTTCCTAGGTACAATTTCGTTATGCTGGCCTTGTCTTTTACATTTCTGTGCATCTCTTATTTCTTGACCCACTGGCATGGCAGTATAGGCTTTATCCTTGCCAACTGCTTTAACATGGGTATTCGAATAGCTCACAGCATCCACTATATCTATGATTACTTCAAAGAAAGCACTTACAGACCTTTGACGGGCTTGCTTCCCTCACTATTTTTGATACTCGTTTATATCATAAGTGGAGTAATCACTGGTTTCTCAGAGGTAAGCATCTTTCTCGGATTTTGCTTTCACTGTGAATGTTAGTGTCAAATGACTTTTGTGTCCACAAGCAGAGAAATACCATTAGCAAAAAAGGCTTGTGAGGACAGGCTGGAAGACTTCCATTACAGGCAAGGCAAGATACAATATTAAAAGACTTATCTTTGATACAAAGTTATCTCTGCCACCTGTAGAAGGTGTATCTGACAAGTAAAATACAATTTTAATACATTGCTGCTCTCTGTAGATAAATCTATGTCCTTAGTTCTTAATATTAATTGAAATGTTGCAGTGGCACAAAGAAACTTATTAAAAATTCTGTAATAAAAAAGTGATAGAGGAAAACCAACCAAAACAAGAACAGAAACAAAATTTGCTAAGTGCACATGTATCACACTTATTCAGACTACAAGATGGTAATTGCACAGACTAATTATTACAGAGATGGTAGCGTTTCAATGTACAAAAACTTCCTTTAGAAAGGAGAGCTTTATATTTTGGACTGGGAGATTTCCAGTTTTGTTAGAAAATAGCCTAATACGTTGCTGTAAAGTAGCAAACTTGCGTGATAACACCAGCAGAGTTTTCCTAATAATTAACATATTTCTATGTGCCAGGTAACTGGTAAATGTGGAAGTTACTATTATCTACTGAATTCTCATTTTATGCTGACAGAATTTTCTTAAGAAAGCAAGTGTTGTGACTACTAAAGATGATTTATCGTAGGACTGACCAGTGCATGTGGCAAAACCATGCTTAGCTTGACGGTGGTGTTAGCATAATCAAGAGAGATGTTGGACCTTATTTTTTTTATTGAGACAGTAAATATACTTTGTGTTGACTAGTTTTCCTGCAATTGCTTCTTTCTTTTGTTGTAGATATTCTTCTGCTGCGATAAGGGTTGGATGGCAAGGCTGATTCACATCAGCATGGGCGCTCTGTGCTTTGCAGCGACCATCGTTACTATGTTCTGCACAGAGACCAAGCTGATCCACTTTGTCAGAAGCCAGTTCCTCTCCCGGTATATGAAGAAAGGAACATGAAATGCCCATGTGCAGAATGGTTCTTGTACATGCTTGCAGTAAAGGGCTGTATTTTTTTTGCATAAGATCTGTATGGAAGAAGGTTTCCACGTTTGTTTATTGGAAGGATTGGTATTGGAGTGGCAATGTAAAAAGATTGCCAACTGCATATAATTTGTCTTCTAAACTGGCCAGTGCAGTGAAAGAGGGCTGAGTAATTTTCTCTATGCATCATCCTTTTCTAAGCTTTTCTTCAAACAGACTCTTTGGTAATGAATGAAGATGGAAGATACGCCCTTCTGACGTAACCTAGTTGACAAACTTCAGGCAGAGAGCTCCCGTTCTTACCAATGGGGAGTGCATGTATGAAGGCATCATATGGCTTACATCTTAAGATGTAATTAAGAATGCCCTTATTTGGCATGGTGGGCTGCTTAACTGTGGTTAGAAAATAAATGGTCTGTCAAAAAAAAAACCAAACCAAAACCCATAAAACAAAACGAAAGCTAAAGAAAACACTAGAGCAAGGACCAATGGCAATGTAACTGTTACTGAAGTAGGACATAATGTGGGGCAGAGAGACTGAGTTGTTGGTGATTTGAAGTGTGAGGCAGAGAACCGAAAGTTCTGACATTTACAAGTAAGTTAATGGAATACACAGCATGTGTCCATGCTGGCTATGTAAGATGATTTAATTCAGCATATCATTTATTTGTGAGAGTATTGGTTAACTTGTCAAAAATAGTCTGAAGCCTTAACTAAAGGAAAAAAGGAGTTTTGAGCAGTGTTTTACAGAAGATGTTAAGTACAATCACACTAACGTTGAGGTTTCCAGAAGGTTAATCGTAAAACTTCTTACTTTCACTCCTTTATTTTTTGGCTCTGTCTGAGATTTTAGATGCCAGCATGAACAAATTTGTCTCAATAAAATTTTTTTGTCCTGTCTGTGAAATCAGATGTTAAATATATTTAGTAAGACTTCTTTCAAGGATTTATGCATATTGAAACTTTCATTAATGGATAGGAAATGCTGCTTTTTGTTGCAACCAGTTTTCCTCATGTCTTGTTCCTTTACTTGTTCAATCTTAACCTTTGTATTGATTTTTTTTTTTGTTTGAATTGTTGAAAATTTGGACATTCAGAAGCTGTAAAATTAGATGTTAGGCTGCTGATTTAGGTTTACTGATGGTGCATTTTATTGCTGGTCTAAGATCTGAATTTGGCAATTTCGGAATGTAAAAGTGGCAGGTTTGTAATGATCAGTATTCCCTTTGCAGTGTTTGAGTGGGCCAAAAAATGTCAAGTGATGAAAAATGTGTGCTCAGACATGTACAGTTGAAAGCTTTTAGTTTAATTATGTAGCAACTCCACAGATCCTCAGACCATTTAAAAAAATACTTCACTGTAATGACATTGTGGAGTTCATCCTGATAACCATAGTTCGCAGTGTGAAATGCTTTCTGGTATCAGTATCTTCAGTTTGGTACTATTAGAAACATTTTCTAGACTCTGGTAATTTTCACTTGGAGAATATTGCCAAAGATACTTTATATGAGAATTTGGTGATTGAAAAATTACTACAGAGAAGCCAAAATGAAAGATAGGAACAGAAAGGTGTGCTTCCTTGGCTCATGGTGATGTGTCCATTGCCCTGCTGGAAGGTAGTAGATAAAGACTTGCTGATTGTTCTGAAATTGTTATGAAGTCAATCAAAATAAAACAAACTCTGTGTTATTCTGTCCTTTTAAGTTAATTTGGTAGTTCTTTGCCTTTTAAATTTTTCTCTTCTGAGTTGTTTTGCATCTTTTCTTTTCCTTGTTTCTATCAGGTATGGAGTTTGTTTTGAAGTACAGTTCCATATATTGCAGGGGTTTGAAACTTCTTTATTATAAATTGGCAATGCATACAATTTCTTTTCCATTTCTTTTCCTTTACTTGTTTGTAATTAAAAAAAAGACAGCTGAACTTACGGACTCTTTTTACAGTTTGTCTTTTTCTGCATGATGTTGGGACCTTACCATGGGAATATCTCAATCTGTACAGTGAATTTTAATAACTGTTTGGAATAACTTTCCATACAAAATGAGCTTGAAGTCATACTGTCTTGTCTAGTCTTGTGATCCCAGCTGTACAGTAATACTACTATTGCTGCTAGTATTGTCATAAATAGGGTCAAGTGAGATCTCACTGTTCAAATAGTGAGTTGTCTAGTCTCATGATCTTTTTTTAACATAAATGCTGTGTATGCCTTTAAAGAGAAGTTACATTTTTAAACTAATTCATTTGATTTCATCTTGGAAAGGCTTGTAAGTATCTCTTGGATCTCAACAAGTGAATGCAATTTCATATGAATCAAGAATACATTTAAGGTGGCTTAATCATTGCTCACTTGCAAATTAAGGATGCATGCCTCTTAAACTTCATCTGTAGGCAGTTTAGTAGTGTTTGGCTGGGTTTTGTGGTTTCTTGCGTTTTTTTTGGTATTTTTTTTTTTTTTTAAATATTATGTGGCAGGAAACTGCGAGGAGGGACAGGAAGTATAGACCTATGAAGCTGTCTCCTGGTTTCTTATTTGTGTGATTCTTAATGTGAAAGCTGTTAATTGCTTTATTTCTAAAGAAGCAAACTCTGTCAAACTCGGGGACAAAGCTGAGATTGAATTTGACCAAATTTCCCTTTTGTTTACAGTTCTGTCAGTTTGTCAAAGGCACAATGGGATGATTGTCTATAAATTTCATGAAGCTGTTTTGCAGTGTTCTGAAATCCTTTAGTTCAAGCCAAGGGAGAATTAAAGTGTTTTCTTTGGAGGAAAAGTTACGATTTCATACATAATGCTGTGGGTTTTTTAATAGTTGGGTGAATGACATTCAAACAACTGTAAGATACAGCAGTTATATAATAGGATAACACCGAATAAAATTTATTTCTCTGACATTTTGCTTTTGTCTTCTAGTTGAGGCTTATTGGAGTGTTATTTGTATCTTTAGTATAGTTGATGCCTACGTTTGGTTGGATTTTCTAGAATCTCTTATGTATAAATTTATTAAGCTAGAAACTTAAGCACCATTTCCTAACACACACACACACTGATAAAATTTACTGTAGTAGTTTTGTGAGAAGTGGCATTGTTATAGTAATTTTTCTTCCGCCTTGTTTTTGTTGAAATGTATGTTTGTATGGATTGGAATGACCAAGTTTCTTTGGCTTTTGAACAATACATTGTTGTGATAAAAACCGTTTATGTGGCCAGGAGTAAACCTGATATTTAGTGAAGTTTGTTAGCTGAATTATGCTGCAACTAGCAATACTAGTGTTAGATACTAACCAATTAACCAGTGGTTCAAATGTTTGTTCTTTTCTAGTATTGTAAATATTTTATTTGTAAAGAAGTGGGGAGGGAGCATGTGGTGGGGTTTTTTCTGTTGGGTTTTTGTTTGTTTTAAAAGAAATTAGGAGCTAAAGCGTTACCTTAATGGTTAATCTGCTTTAGTAGGCATGAAAGGTAATAGATGTAAGCTTGAATGTTGACCACAGTTTAGCACCCATAAGAGGTATTGACTTCTTAGTTCGCATGAAGGATTGTCTGAGTGTCAGTACCTTGAGGTCAGCTGTTCCTAACCTGCAGGCTTCTGGATAGTGCTTAAATCTAAACTTTGACATTATTTTTGTGGCTTTTGTATTTCTTGCTGTTTGAACATCATACTTTTTTGTGGTTTAATTACCCTTATTTTAAAGATAATACCAAAGAGGAAGGATCTGAGGCTTTTTGAACCGTATCAATGCATCAATAGATCTGCTGAGATGTAATGATTTTGTTTGGCAGAAAATACATAACTCATTTGCATTCTGATAGTGCTATGTAAATGTAGTTCATTTTCATTATAAGCTTAAAATGAAGTTTGAAATTCTCCACATCTCATGTACAGCTGGGCCATGGAAACTAAGTGCAAGGCGTGCTCAAAAACGTTAGCAGCTGGGGGATCTAAACAAAACAGTGATAGGAAGTGCTTATCTCTGTTGCATTTTGGATTACTTTCACAAGAAGATGTTTGTTCTCTTTAGTATATGGATCTGAAGTGTGGTTCATGCACTACCTTGCTGTGATGTAGGAGGAGGAAGAATGAACCCTTTTCAGCTGAGATGTCTGTAACTGCGCGCTGCTATAGTGAGCTTCATTCACAGAATCTGATGAGTGTGTGCTTTCATGTGCAGCTAAGGTAGGATAGTTGCTTTTCCTGTTGTAATTGTGGGGAAAGGTAAAAGCAACTGGTTTTTGTTTTGTCAGACTTCGTGTTTAGTTGTGATAAGTGAGCATCTAATAGAGCTCTGTGTTGATTTGCTAGCTAGGTTTTGTGATTCACAGATGCATCTGTGTTCAGCATGACTTATTTTCAAATTTTTATGCCATCTTACTGAACTGAGAAAGTGGAAAGGAATGTAACAAAGAGAACAGACATGCTGTATCTGTGACCTGTTTAAGAAGACTTGAAATAATTAAAGCTGTGTCAAGAAGGAAAAAGAAAGTTGAGAGCAGTCCTTAAACACAGATAAGATGCACTAGTAAGCAAGAATCATGTTTTGTTCTTTGTGATACACTTTAGAGACAGCTTCAAAAAGGGAAGAACATAACAGAACTTGAGAAGGCTGCAGAGTTTTGCCTGTAACTTTCTTGAATGCAGGAGTATTTCAGACTCTTGCTCCCTTACTGCTTCTCCTTGGGCGAGGGAGAAGTGCAAAACAACATACTCGTGCTGTTCCAAAGAGCAACTGAGGTGTCGTGCACTGCTTATGAGAGAGCAAGCCTTGTGATCACTTGTGAATATCTTTGATTCCTTCCTTTTTTTGGTTGGTTTTGGGTTTTGTTGTGTGTTGTTTTTTTTTTTTTTATTCCTGATACAGTTTCTTTTATATGTTGGTAAACAATTCATAACCAACTCCTGTATGTAGATATCTCTCGCTTTTATTTGCTGAAAAAGTCAACCTAGCCAATCTCAATGTAAAAATGTGTTAGGTCACCAGAGTCCTGCATTGGGTGGAATGAGGAATGTGTTGATTTGCTAGCTGAAGGTTATATTATGGCCTGCTTGCAAGCTCTGACAGCAAGGAGTGAGGAGGGAGCAAATTAAGGTTGCACAGAAAAATGTAATTCTGGCTCCTTTTCGGATCTGGATGCTTGACTTGGCAGTACGAATGTTTTCGTAATGGAAGCTTTTTTGGGGAATAATTTTATAAAGCAAGTACCATGAAGTGCACTCATGTGCCTTCTCTTATTTGTGTAATGATTTTTAGAAGTCTCTCGACGGCGTTGAGAAGTGTTATGGTATGAGGAAAGGAAGAAGGGAGATGTGGCAGGGTACGGTACGTGTGCAAGGAACATAGTGTCCCTCTGAGGAAAGGTCGTTAGTCTGTGAGTTACTTATGTGAATGAATTTCTGTCATTGCAAATAAAATTCTTCAGTATGTATCTGCCCAAGTGCTTCTCTAGGCAACTAGTAGAACATGCTTGGAAGAAGCAGAGTGTGCCCATGAAGTAGAGTATACTTTGCTGCAGACTGTTTGTCATTCTGCTTTGCTTTTCAATTATGCTTTGAAAATGCAGGCAATAGTGTGTGATAATATTCTTCTTTTCTCTCTCTCTCTCTAACAGTCCTCCCATTTGAGGTTGACTATCTGTTAGCCTGTGGAAACTGTCGGTTTTTCTATGGTTCCCTCAGAATTGTACTGACCGGTTTTACTATTTTGTGGTCCACCGCCAGAGTACTTTGTTACACAGTAGCTTTACATATGTTCATCTGGGAGCTCTGCTGAAGCACAGGGCTAGGATCAGAGAAGTGCTAGGGCTTCACTCAAGTCCTGTTCAGCACCAAAAGGCTGGGTGAGGGCTGGGTGGAACCTCCCCTGCTCAGTAGGAGATAGGTGTCATGACCCATGGCCTCAGTCTTGTGCTGTACAGCTGTGAGCAGCTTGGCTTAGATTTCTAAGGAAAAATTGTGAGAACCATGAAAAAAGTCCATAGTAAAGCCATGCAGGATAAGAAAGCTAGGATTGCTTTCTTGAGACAGCAGCTCAAGGATTCAGAAGGAAAACCACCTACAGGTATACATTCCTGAATGTAAATACAGAGTGGAAAGGTGGCAATTTCTGGAGTGCCGAAGGTCCATTTCGGGGAGCTGCAGAGATTCCCTGCCGAACCGTCTGCTAGTAGAGATGCTCTGAGTTTTACCGAGTGTTGTGAATGTACTATGCTTGGTAGCTTGTTAAGTTCTGCCGGTTTTGTGCATCTAAACCAGTATATGGTTTATCCTTTTAAAGTTGAATGTATCCTGGTTGTGGAGTCTGTGTTTGCAATTGACAAAAGTTGCCTGAACGAAATGGCTCAGAGGGAGGATTGCGAATGTGTGGAGCTTGCAGGTGAGCTAGGTCTTTTGGAGTGAAAGCCAGAGACTGAGAGCAGAAAAGCAGAATAACAGAAACTGAAAACAAATGCACAGTATATATGTTCGGTAACTGGGCATTCAGGGTACTTAGTATTCCACTGGGGCTGACTGCTCACCAGATGGGGAGAAGGAAGGACTTTCTCCCCATCCAGAGGGATGTAGGTCATCTGCTCCCATACCAGAATTATCTTTCAGGAAGCTTTCATGGCTGGACATGCATTGAGGAAGGCTGGAAAAGCATTTGCAACTTTTCAGGGGAGCATTACATCTAAGGTTACATTAAGGTTGCTGCAGTATGGACCTTGTGGAGGGCTGCAACCAGTTTGACTGTTGCAGTTAGGAAAAGGAAAATTAGTTTCTGTAGGGTAAGAAAAGATGGATTTGAAATCAGAGGTTGAATTATTGAAGGAACAGGAATGGAATCAGAGTGGAATAACAGAAGAAAAGTAGTGCAGAGTAGTGTGCCTGTGCTGCAAAAAGCCCGTGTTCAGCACCTGTGATGAAGTGAGTCCAGATGGCGTGTGATAAAGGACATACAAAAAGCTAGACAATAAAAACTCGAGCTGAGGGGTTAGATGGGCAGTTGAAAAAAGCTTAAGTAGCTTCAGGGTGGTAGTTAGAAACAATATAGTTAATTGGATCGTTCAGCTTGCTAGAGGAGTTGGTTGGTCTTTGTAAAGAGCGTTGTAGAAAGAGCAAGATGCGGTTGGATTTGTCAGTGCAGAATTTATACCAGAAGACCTCAACCCTTGGGACTGAAGTGGAGTCAGTTGGTACAATATAGACTGCTTTGATGCTGATACACCAGTTTACCTGGAAAACACATTGCTTTCCTTTCCCCATGCTTCCTTGCATCAAGACTTAGATCAGTTCTCTTCTGTTAACCAGGCTAACTCTGTATGACTGCTACTACGATTCTTTTCTACTAACCCATACAGGCAGCCCTGATGCAAAAGAATGGACAAAATTGTGGCTGGTGGCAGACAGATCGAAAACTCTGACACTCCAAGAAGCAGCTGTCACACCATGTGAGTGAGAACATTCATCTCTAGTAAGGATCATAAGACACAAGGAGTACGTGAAAGCTGTGATACAGACCGTGCTTTCCCCAACAAGATACACGCTACCTGAAGGAACTCGGAGTAGACATATAGCAAGCCCACAGTTAGTACAGTGGATCCTAGGTTTAATGAATTTGGGAACAGAAGTGGGAAAATAGCAAGGTTTTTGCACCAATAATGTATGGATTGCAAATAGAAGTGTATGAGTATAAATGTTCACTATTCCAAAGAAGGGCAATAAAGCTGGTGAAGGGTCTGGAGCACAAGTCTGATGAAGACCAGCTGAGGGAGCTGGGGTTGTTTAGCCTGAAGAGGAGGCTGAGGGGAGACCTTATTGCTCTCTACAACTACCTGAAAGGAGGTTGTAGCGAGGTGGAGGTTGGTCTTTTCTCCGAAGTAACGAGTGATAGGACAAGAGGACATGGCCTCAGGTTGCGCCAGGGGAGGTTTAGATTGGATATTAGGAAGAATTTCTTCACTGAAAGGGTTGTCAAGCACTGGAACAGGCTGCCCAGGGAGGTGGTGGAGTTGCCATCCCTGGAGGTATTTAAAAGGGGTATAGACGTGGTGCTTAGGGACATGGTTTAGTGGTGGACTTGGCAATGTTAGGTTTATGGTTGGACTCAATGATCTTAAAGGTCCTTTCTAACCAGAACGATCCTATGATTCTATTAAAATAGTGGAAAATTTGATGTATGGGCTCAATCTTGAATGAGCAAAGAAAGGCAATTGGCAAATACTGCTTACTTGTAGATCCGCTTACTTTGGGGTGCGTATATGATTTATAGCAATTTGGGTAAATTAAGAAACAGAAATGAAAGAAAGGGAGTGTTCTTTCTGCTTGAGGAGGTAAAACTTCAACCATTAAAAACTAATAGAAGAGTAGTTGGTGAAATCAGTTTTCAGATTCGGAATTGGCTTGACAAGCTGTTGCTAGGTGGTGACCAATATGGGGAAAGCAGGGCACGTGCTCAGGGAATGGTAAAACACTAACACCCTTTGGGGACACGTGGCTCAATCCCCAGGGGTTATACAGGACTGAGTGTGTGTGAAAAGGCACAGCCTAGCTGTAATTGTAGAAAAAGCTGGTTGTGCAGTGTTTCAGGAAGAAATAATATAATGAAGAATAGACCAAAATGGGAAGACAGACCAATCTTGGAAGAAGTGATTTAATCGATTTCAGTTAAAGCTTTGAAAGAGTGAATCAAAAACATAGTAACCTAATATTCATTGTAAGTTCTTAGGTTTATTTTTCAGAATGATGCTACCAGCATTATTGTCTTGAAAAGAAGTAGCTCAGCATAGTGATGATGATGTTGACTTCATTAGTGTCCCTTCAAGCAAGTCTGCAACTGTAAAGGGACTCCAGGAGGGGTGAATAAAACAGAAGGAAAAAGGTTTGAAACACAGGAATACTCAATACTGACGGTACTTTAGTAAGGAGTTCAGAGAATTGTGGGATTTAACATGTATATGAAGGAAAAATTACTAATGAAATAGTGCAATCAAACTGGAATAGAGGTAACATTGAAGGACAATTGTACGGGTAAGTATTAGAGAAGGCTTGTATGTGCCTGGTAACAAAAGCTCGCTCCCTCTCTCCCCTTATGTGTGTATCTGTGTAATATTTTCGATGTTAACCACAATTTCAGTTGATAAACGTGATTGCTACTGATAAAACTTACCATAAAACTAATGCCTCTCTTTATTCTAAAGGAAAGAATGGTAGAGATACCTGTAGCGTAGTAACAATATCGGACATCTTAACCATGAAAGAAATTTTTTTTGTGCAAGCTATAAGAGTTCAGAGGAAAGACTTCTGCAGTGAGACTGTGCCAAGAAAACATGGTGATTCTTGGTAGTTACTGTTGTTCTTTGTTCTATTAGAATATTGCTGTACCATTATTTGTACTAAATACAAAGCTTATCTGCTTGTTGAAAGGGAAAAAGTGGAACCAGTGGGTATCAAGCAAATGGAGAACAGACGTAAGCAGATCACAATATTGTTTGAGCTTACTGGCTAGAATATTAGCAAAAAAAGTTATGGTAAGAAGCTTGCTGTCTGGGTACAGTTAATGCCTTACAAAGGTGGGAGGCTTCCTCAATGGATAGCATCAAATTAAAAAATAATACCAATAGTAATACTCTTAATTTTTGTTCAATGATAACATAGTATTTCTCCGTCATTAGAAATGACAAGCAACAGTGATGGCATATGAACTTAAAGAATGTCGCTACCACAGAACATTAGCTGAAAATATCCCTTGGCTACATACAAGCTTTACGAAGGAAAAAAAAAGTTAAATGAGCTTTACAGTCCTAGAAAGAAAGCAAGCACAAATGTAAGTTATAGCTGCTCATATAGAACTTGAGCAAGTCATTACGTGCAATTACCCTTAATCTTTGGCACTGTAATTAATAAATGTTTTGATGCTGTATCTCAGTTATCAATAAATCACCTGGCCACTAACAAGAACAATTGTTTCCAAATGTCAAAACCTTGATCAATTTCTATGCCATTTGTTGCAATCACAACTACTGATGTTTGTGTAGATTATGACAATATGTAACTCACCCAGATGAATGGAAGTGTGTACATCAAACAAATATGTGTGTTAGAACAGAGACTAGACTGAAGGAAATGTTTCTGTTACTACACAGCAAGAATTAAACATTAGTGAAATCCAGTTTGCACTGACAAATGTTAACGTAGCAGTTCTGCTAAGTACCCTTGGGAGACCATTTCTTATGGAAGGCCAGGGGTAGCTTGCAAATCTGCCTCTGAAATGATTTGTAAAACTGTGTGGTTTAGTTTTTGTTTCCTCGTTGTTTGTTCTTTGTGGCAGAGTGCACAGGATCTTTGTGACTGGCAACTTCTGCGAAGTCGGGATGAGACAAAGGGACCGAGATAACCTTTGGCCAAAGGAATGGTGCTCTGCTGCTCTGTTTGGACCACGGCACACTGGTTATATGTAAAAATACGCTGTTCTTTTGATACATGGAGTGACTTAACTTCTTTTTAGAAGACCGCTTGAGAAATTGTATAAGGCTCTATATAGAGTGCCTTTGCTGAACGATATTGGTTTTGGCAAATCAAGACTGATTTTTAAGGAATGCTTCAGGTTTCTTAACTTCTGTATAAGTGAAATAATTCATTTCATGTCCCTTCCCTCCCACCCCCCTGACTGTGTCCAGAGTGGTACACACCGGTTCTTTGATAAACTGACTGCCAACCATTGCCAACAGCATCACCTTGGCAAAAACAATGACAAACCCTCCTGAACTTCTTGTATATTATGTCTCATTGTTCCTACCCTTTGCTCTCTCGATGCCATCTATGTTTTCCTTCAAGTTGTTTTGCTGTATGGGCCATGGGACCCCAAGGAGATCTGTTTTGTGCTCTGAACTGTGAAATGTTTACATGCATGTTCCAGTTGATCCTTCAGCTGGGTAGGGTATTTTTTGAGCAAAGTCCATGATAGCAATTCAGAACAAGGTTTAGACACTGGCATTTGCACTTCACTACCTCATTCTGGACTTAAATGTTGTGTTCAAGGTAGGAAGGTGTTCATCTGGTCACAGAAAAGACTAATTATTTTAAAAATACTTCCCTGTTTTGGGCATGAATTTCAGTTCATAAGTTTTACAAGTCATCTCGTGCTGAAGTAAAGTCTGGAAAAGAAAGGATCAAAGCCAGGAGGTGTTAAGCAAATACACTTTTTCAATAACAAATGGATTCTGTCACCTGAATTGAAATATACTACCTAAAACTAGTTCCCTGGCAACTTTGAACAATTTATGAAGGATTCTGAGTGGTTGTTTGGATTTCTGCCCCCCGCCCCCCCCCCTGCAGCTGTGAATTAGATGGAAAAATACTGCAGCTGAACGTAATGTTGTTTTGTCACTAGAAAATTCACTGCTGGCATTGAATTCAGCCTGGAAAAGTAAAGAGGTCATGACACAACATCTGTTTTGTGGAGAGCATAGTTATTACCACCAGTAATACTGTGAACACTGGAGTGGAAAAAATAACTCCAGAGCAGAGATGCTGTAATGATGCCCTTTTGACCATTGTTCTATGGATTGCGTTAGCTGGATTTCCCCTAGATGTGTGTTTGGAAGGTAAGTTTGAACAAAGTACTCATGCTGCTCAAACATAAGGTGGAGCTGTTTCTTTGTGTTAGAATTTCCACCTCATGATCTCCACAACTCTCTTTTTTCCCTTACCATGTTTTCAGTGTTGCCAGTGATTTTATAGGCAGTATTCTATTCTGGAGGTGTGTGACTAAAGTTTCTTAAACTCCTGTAATGATTTACATTTGCTCTTAGATTTCATTTTCAGCTAATACAATCGTATGAGACATTAAGGAATCTCACCCTGTACTTAGCTTTGGTTAATCCCCCTCACTCTATTGCTAATCTGAACTGACTTTGATTCCTGTACCATGCTTCCTTGGGCTAGTTGTAATTGCAATAACTTCTTACCTCTTCCTTGGAGTGATTGCCTTTGAGTGTCAGAGACAAAGGGAGTCTCTGGGTTTTTCAGTTTTTTTTACTGTACCACAATATAAATGTGTTCTTTTCTGCTAATGCTTTTTACAGACAAATCATTCAAATAATTAAGAAAGACTTATATGTAACTTGCATGTCTAAGCAGTGACACCATTGGACACCTGCTTTACCTGTTTGGATCCTGATCAATTTTTCGTATCTTCTTCGAAAGCCGGACAAAGATAATTCCAGCCTCAAATAAAGCCGTGATCCTGCAAAACAAGAAGTGCTAGTGACTGCTTGGATCTGCCAGGGATTTTCTTATTTCTGTCAGTCTTAATATGCCTGTCAAGAGTTCAAGGAGTGTCTGGATAACATTCTTAGTCATATGATTCAGTTTTAGGTAGCCCTGTGAGGAGCAGGGAGTTGGACTCAATGATCCTTATGGATCCCTTCCAACTTGAGATATTCTATGATTCTCTGAACTATGCCACAATGACAGTATGGGGTATTCTTCCTGAACTGATGCCTGTGAAGGGAGCAGTCGATTTTCATAGGAATAAACTTGGCCAGAAAAATAGTGATTTGCCCTGGGTTACCTGGTAGATCAGATCACTGACAGGCTAGTGTGGATATCCAGGCAGCTGACTCTTTTCTCATTCTTCCCCATGATGGTGATTTTTGTAGCTGTGCCAGCTACTTGAAACACCACCACTTGCTAGGTTTTTCTAACAGAAATGTTAGTGCCGCAGTAACAGTAAAGCAATTGAACCAATATTTTTCCTAGCACAACGATTACTCTCTGGCCATCCTGGTCCTCAGTGTCATTTCCAGGTAGTCCAGACTCCCTGAAGAAGCCACCTGTGTACGTTCTCATTTTTACTCTGGTTTCTTGGGAGCTATGGTTCCTTTTGTAAACTGGGCAAAAGTTCCTTTGCCACTGGAATTTGGAGACTCTCATGCCTACTGCAGAGTCACTAGTCACATTAAGTACTGAATTTGACTCTAACTTACACATTTTAAGAAAAAAGATACTTAGCTGTAGCCCTTGTACATTGGAGGCCTTGTGAAAAGATATTAAGGGTGGTTTCCTGTAGATAGTTTGCTGCAATTTTTTTCATTTAAAAATATTAGTAATAAGTCCCACATGAAATGTAACAAGTTTGTTAATCAGCTCTAAGTACTATCAATTTCACACAAACCACAGCTTTTGACAGTCTACAGGAGTGGTGGTTCCCTGTGGATTACAAGGTGTGTATTGTGACCAAAATCTTCAGACTGTCCTCCCAAAACTAATCCACATTAAAAATGTTTTTGAGAAGAAACATGTAAAGAATACCTTCCTTTTAAAAATCTGTACATGATACAGCAAATAAGTTCTAGTCCTGCAAATACAGAGGAGAGCTAATGGGGGAACAGGCTATTCATTTGTTTATGCCTAGTAGTGTCTGGTGGGATTCACAGTGATGCTGCTGTGTTTGATTTTAACAGAGATGATCTGTGTATCCCAGCCTAGAGAAAGAATCCAACTGATGCTCCACATTTTCCTGTTTTTTGCTAAAACAATCTCACCAGTAAGACTTGCTTTCCTTTTGTTGCTCACTCCCTCAATTGTCCCTTTCCCCTCCATAGAATGCTTCATCTCTTCATTCTTTTCTTCCTGCTTTTTTAAATAGAAGTCTAGTTATGCTGGCCAAAGCAGGGTCTACTGTAGTATAGCTGGGAGCTTGTGACTAAAAGAGTAGCTGAAATACATTCCTTAAGCAATCTAATGCTGGTGCAAGCTGTCAGGTCTTGGAGCAGTTGCTCTGACAGTTTGCTGTACCTGTCTGTCCTTTGGTAAGGATATGGGTAGAGATCAGCATTTTGTAGATTGTTTTTTCTGTTGTTCTTTATGAGTTAGCGTCTGTGAGTTTAAGTCATGTGGGACTTCAGCAGATCCAGTCGCTCTTAACAATGAAAAAGGATTTGATATTAAATATCCTTATCAGTGAACTTCATCTATAAAAAGAAATTCTCTGCAATAAAAAATGTAAGGTACATAAATATTAAGTATTACTTTCCATTTCATTATGTCTTTTTCTGTATTTTAAAACTATAGTTTCTAGTGAACATTTGCTGAGGGTAGGAGGTGTTCTGGCATCCTTGGAGGCAAGGTTCAGAGTTAAGAGAAATGTTTTACAATGACTGTGTTGACACCTGTGGCTCTCTGGGCTACTGATCCTACTGAAAGTATCACAGTATCATGTTTCTATACTTTGGAGTAATGATTTGAAATATGGATGCAGTGCTCCCAGGGGAGAGTCGGAGACTGCAGTTGCAGTCAGCCTCCAGAAATGAGCACCTTTCTCCTGTGCCAGTAAAAACCCCTCTTGTGCCTGGTTTGCTTTAACTTTGCAGTTGTTTTCCCCAGATCCTGACTTGCGGAGCTTTGAACTCTTACTCCTCTTGCTAAAAACCAACTCTTCAATCTTTCCATTAGCTGGCTCACTTAAAAATCTCAGTTGTTAATATCAAAGCTGTCCTGTAAACTGAATGTCTCGTGCAACTTAACTGGGTGATAGCCAGCAGCTCAAAATGTAAAATGCACTTTCTGTGTGTCACGAATAGTGCTAAATGATATTTAGCCTCGGGAAAAACTCGTCACACACACACAAACCAAAACAAACTCTGGCAACAGCTTGTGATAATGAAGGTTTCTTTATCCTCAGGTTTTGCAAAAACTTGAGGTATTGAGTAGTCATCTTCTATCAATTATTTTAAAAGTCACTCCCCTTAAGGTCACCTGCAGCCAGTGAAATAAAACCCTTTTTATGAGGTCATTCTTTCATATTCAATTCTACAGTGCTAAAGTTAACTCACCAACCCCAACCCTGTAGAGGTAGATAAGAAGTCTACAGTGTGATTTCACTTTTTCAACCCTGTTATGCCACATATTAGTCAGAGTTCATTTATTTCATTAGTTTACTTTGTAAAGCAATTACATAACTGTTACCACAATAGGACTGGAATGGTGTATTACATTTACTAAAATAACTTGGCAATTAATTTCAAATGATCTCTGTGCAGTAATCTCCTACATATAATAGAATTATTCAAATGTCTATGAACATTTTACATGCAGTACTGGAGTGAGTTAGATCAATCAAAAATTAATTGCATCCAAGGCATCAGCATAGCCTTTTGGGATCAGCTGAATACCAGTATGTCACAATAAAGTCATAATAATTGATGTAGCATTGAATCGTGCCTTTGCTTCTCGCTTATAATGGCAATTTTATTAGCCGAGCAGGCTAGGTGGAAAAATGGAAAGAAAAGAGAAATGAAAGTAGGTTAAATACCAGCTAGTGGCCATTAACTTTGATTTAATTCTGTGCTTATGTGGTTTATCATCCTGACACTTTCTGTATGCTTAGAATAGCTTGTCCTTGTTTTGCACAATTGCACTTTCACTGTACTTTGTATTTATGTATGTAGAGAGGAAAGGAATATATGGCTCAGTATTCAAGTTGTCAACCCAAAATATTTCTTCTGAAATTTGGTTTGATGGCTTGGGCATTCGACATGAAAAGTATCTCTCCTGGTAAGTATTTAGTTTCTCTTAGACTTTTTTTTTTTCTTTCTGAAGGTGTGACTCTTGAGTGATTTATGTTGCAGAACTAGGGTGTGGATACCAAAATATTTAATAATTTGTCTTTTCCCTGGCAGCTTTCTTTCAACTTAAAAAATTTTTTTAAAAGTCATAAACCAGGACTATTGCTGTATCACAACTACTGGAGAGTGGTTGAACTGACTTCATACTTTTACTTTTTCATAGATGTGTTTTAGGGAACAAAGAGGAGTTACTTAGCTTCAAATTCAGCTACAAACTTTAATTATTTTCATAGAATCGATGAACTAGACAAGAGTCTGTTTTCCTTAGGATATTTGTTATTTGAAGAGTGAAATTGAGAGTCATCAGGTATAAAAAGATACTTACAAAAGAAGGATTTTGAACTTAGGTGAAAAAAATTTTTTTTTTTTTCTTTTTATGTCTTTGATACTCTTTTGTAACATATCATTGCTTCTGTCTTGGGGAAGTTTACTTTGTTTCCTGGTCTTGTTTCTTCTATAAGTCTGTGTTCTTTACCACCTTGTTTGGCTAAACACCTACCTCTTCATGTTGCTTCCCCAAGTGCAGGTCTGGCTTCTTAATGCTTAGTTTTAGACCTTGTATGTAACGCACACTGACTTTCCTATAAGTGCATTTCTCCCTCCTTCTTAATTAGGTAGCTAATACATTTTTGACTGACATAAAATGATTCGGTCCTTGAATGAAGAGATGTGTTTCTGCTATCCTAGACCACATCCAGGATCCCTAGTGACAGTCACTGCTTTCCCAAAATGAAAGATGGAGGAGGTGCTGAAGTTCATACCAGGAGGCTGTCATCATGTTGTGCTGTATTAATAATGTCAGAAAAGCAAGTGCTCTTTCCCCAAAATGGACGAGAAGGGAATAAGACAGGAAGTGAGGCATTAGGAAGCCCTCAAAGAAATGTTTTATCAGCCAACATTTACTCAGTAAGTTTTGTGCTCTTGATTTCCCTCTGCTCCTTTCAGGGTTGTGTGCTCTTGCTCATCCTTTTTTATACTCACAGGCTGTAAGGTTTCAAAGACAAGTGTATGGGCTGCAGCTTGGGTAGTTCTGTCTGCTTGTCTGAGTGGGTGATCCTGCATTGTGTGGAAAGTATATTTCATGTTTCTTAAATACGGAAATGCAGTCCTTTTGCAGCCATCTTCTAAAGGGGAATGAGAAGGCAAGCAGAGGTGGTAAGCTGCAAAAATGAACAAGAAAACCACACTGTTGTCTTGGGTGAGGGGGAGGTGGGTGGTAGTGGTTGTTTTGTCTTGTTTTGTGACAGAGGGATCTGAAAACAGATGTGGAAAATAGTTAAGTATACTCAACTTGTAGAGCTGTAGCTAGATACTCAGGTGGGAAGAACGTTCAAATACAAGACAGAAATCCAGATCTAGAAAAAAATTTCTGAACTGTCAGGGTTCATGAGTAACGGAAGAAAGTGATGCAAGAGGCTAGAAGATGTGTTGGTGTCTGAGAACTGGCAAATGGAGTACTGGAGATTAATGTAGAATGAGAGGAAATCTCTTAAGTCCACGTAATGTGACTTTTTTCCCCATGAGTTTGCCTGTGTTGCAAAATGCTGTTTTATCTTGCTCCCTTTTGTGTTTCATCTATCCAATCTTCTTTCATTGCTTCATCTTACTGCTGAATTCTCAAAAGCAGGAGCAGACTCAAATCTGCAAAGCTGTTGAGCTTATGGATAGGCATGAAAACTGAGTTTTCACTCTGAGTTAGCCTCCAATGAGTTTGTTCAACTTATTGGTCTTGAACCTTCCAACATTAATGCGAAAGTCTTTGGACTCTCTTTACAAGAACTGCTCAGATCCTGATAGATGTATTTAAAACCAAAAGCACCTGAATTTTAGCAGTGAAGCTGTTAAGAACTCCTAAAGATGTCAGCATTCCTGGAGGGCAAAAGCAAGGCAGTAAGTGGATAGATGATTTAACTGTAAGAACTGTCTCCTATTGCAGCATATGGATGACTTTGCAACTACAGCAACTAGAACTTAACCTTTGATCAGGGCATTTCATCACTACAGAGTTGACAAAATTACAGTTCTCAGAAAAGTGGGTAAAGCATGGAAAAAGACTGGAGAGAAAAAAAAAAAGCTTTGAAAGTTAAAAAACCTGCACCCTTTTCAGGGCTGGAACTTTTCAGGCTGCATCTAAACAGCAAGACCCGAGTCTGATTTGCAAAAACAGAGCCAAGCTAAATTCCATGTAGCCAGCCCAGTACTGGTTAAGAGCTCAGCTGTCGGTGTGCTGTGTTCATTGCAGTTTGCAAGCACCTTTCCTGGTTGGGCTGGCGCTGAGACCTACACAGCTGCAACTGTCTTGCTACTTATTTTTACATACTGACTCTGGAGTATCTGTCTTGGGTGTATGTGCTTAGATTCCACTGTGCTTAGATTTGCCCTGCAGTTGGTGACACAACAACAGATGATTGTATAGGCCTTTGCTAAATATGTGCAAGAATGGGAGGGGATTGTGGCAGTTTACAAGAATCTGAAAGGCATCAAAAAGAAGAAAGAGGTGAGATAGGTTAGCAGTGTACAGTTGGCATATGGTAAAAATGCAACAGTTGGCAGGAGTTTTTCCTAAATTACAACTTCCTAATTTGTTCCTCATTTAAATGTATCTGGAATAGATATCTCTGTGGAAGTGACAGCAAAGCTTTCATGTTTAAAAGATAGTAAAATTAGCCTACATAAAGATGCAGAACATACTGTAGATTATATAGCTGGAACTCCGTGATGGAAAAATCTGCTTCCCTTTCCATTTACTGATTAAGGATTTTAACATGCTATGGGTATTATCCAAAATTCTCCTGATGTTTAAACCCAAATTAAAAGGGACAGGGATAATTCATTTGCTGCTTAAGGATGTATTGTATTGTCTTGGCAGATGCTGCCGGTCAGACTTTCTGGTTAAACCTGCCCTTTGGAGCTCCTAATTTGAAATGGAATGCAAAGATCAGGCATGACGGTAGTATTTCTCACATCAACAGATGAACTTTCTGAATCTAAGCACGGTGGACTGGGGAAGCTTTCACTCAGTTTCCTTTTAACCCAAGTAATCTGCAAAAGGGGTTTGTGAAGTACATGACATGAACTAGCGGTACCAGATACTGAAGAGCTAGCTCAGCCTTTTTAATAAAGATCAATGATTCCTAATGGCAAAAACTAAACAACAGTTGTGTGTTGGGGGGTGCGTGTCTGGCTTTCCCTTACACATCTGCATGTTTTGAAATTGTGTTGGTCTCTCCCTAGCTGGAGGCATTTCACTTCATGAATTGTGAATTTGAGAATATCTCCTTGCCTGTCTGTAATCATGTAACATCTCTGTGACTTTGGTCACAACTGTGTGTTTTAAATGGCTTTAACATGATACATGTTTGTTCCCCTCTACGCAGTGTATTGTTTTCTGTTCTTTTTTCCCCACCTTCCCTTTCCCCCTCTCTCTTCTGTACCTCTCCCCTCCTCTCTGTCTCCGTGTGCTCCCCTTTCAATAGTTGCATTTGCTTAGCACTGAACCTGATTGCCAGCCCTTAGATTCCCTTGTTACCTGGGTGCTTCTCTCCCAGGTTCTGGGTTCTCTCTTACTCCTGTTGTACAAGATTTTACTAGCTGTATCCTCCAGCATAAAATTGTGAAATTCATTTTGTTAATTAATGTTTGACTTCTTATATTAATGAAGAGTTTATTAACTTGCTTATAGTTATCTCCTTTACTTCTCAGTATGAAGATACAATTTTTTATTTGACTCATATTTTTGATCATAGTTCAATGATTTAACTAAGCTATTATTTGTGACCTCTGTTTGTAAAAGTATGCTTAGCTGCTTACTGGCAATACCTGTGAGGCTGTACGTTTTTTTTTTCCTTTTCAGTGATCTGATCTATAGCTGTGAAGAACAAAGTGTTTCTTCTCCCCCAAACTGTTTTCAGTCAATTAAGAATTCCTCTGTGGACTTTTTTCTAAAATTATAGGTAAACCCTAGTCAAATTTTGGGCTCCCCAAATTCTTCCTGTCAGTAGTGTGAGGTGCACTCAGGGTTGTGTTGGAATTCAGTTGAGTGGTGTGGCTTCTGCTCCAGTCTTGGGCATTTCTGTCCCAAGTTTCTATGTTGCAGAATTAGGGCTACTTTAATTGAGAGAATCAGGAGTTCCAAGAACACATTTAACAAAAATGTGGCTTCTTAATGGAGCATTCAATTTTCATATTTCCATAAATGGATTCGTGATTAAGACTTTCTTAATGTTTTTGTCTAATGGTAACTAAAAAACCCCCGGTCTTATTTAAATAAAGAATACCGGGAAATAGCTCCGTGTAAGCTTGCTTATTCGCTTTCTGTAATCGTGGGTTATATTACTGCACGTAATGCTAATATATGGCCTAAAGCAATACAGTATAGTAGCAATGTCCTGTTAAATGTTATATGAAAGTATTTCCCATAACAAAGAGAAGTGACACTTACCTTTAGATAATTTTATTTTCTTCCGTGGTGGCCTGTGGTGTAGCTTTCTGGATGTTTACAGAGCTGGGTATTGTCTTGGTTATTTAATGCTGTTAATAAACATGTGTTCCAAATGCTGTGTTAACTGTTTACTTGTTCTGTCAGTGTTCTGTTTATTTTCCTACAGCTCAAAAAGCAAAAGCACAATTACATGTTTATTTTTAATAGTTCTGCATTTTTGTTTATTGTTTTGGTTTTGCATGGGTGCTGCTGAAGGACTTGGTAGCAAAAGAAAAGATATATTCTGCACCCCCCCCCCCCCAATATTATAAGTGAATAGTAAATGAGGCTGCTTCCTTCATCTGTAATAATATTTTAATGTTTGTCAAAGTATTACTTCATTTACATTTCTTTTCAAGATGCCTTTAAAGATGTTCTGACTTTCTTATTTTTGCTATGGGTTGTGTTATTCAAATGAATTAAGTCGGCAATAGCTTTTGGCAACTTCAGTGAGGATGGAGACCTCTGGAAACCTATCGGGCTGGAGCCTGGAGACCTGCAGTCACTTCCAGTTCACTGTTACACAAAGTTCTTAAGTGAGACTTGATGCTCTTGAGTAGTATCATTTTGTATGCAAGGCATCACTATTGGACATCTGGTTTTATTTTCTAAATGCGAGATGTTCGATGGTAAGCTTTCAGCTTGTGGGACAAGCAATGCCATAAGGCCTTTTGTGTCTGTAGCACTCTGGGTTTCCAACAGTTGGTAGAGTGGGGGAGGAAGAGGGACCCCAATAACATTGCAGTCCTTTCTTCTGCCAAAAGATGGAGTAAATGATCTACTGAACAGCCTGTGCTGCTAATTGATTTTCTAGGCAACTAGGAACTCTTCCGCAAAGGAGGAAGGTTTTCTGTTGCCTTACGGTGTTAAAGCTTCATACTTCTCATAATTTGTGCTAAATGTAATGAGGCAATCCGTTTTAATGAATTGACCAAATTGGTTGGTAACAGATGGGTTGGTGACAAATGGGTTAATTAGTAGTCTGATATAATCAGGTTTTGTTTCAATTATTTTGTCTACTTACGTGTGAAAGGGTTATTTTAAAACAATCCTTTCACCTCTTGCTGAAAAAAAAAGTCTGCGTTACTAGTCAAAGCAGTCCCTTCTACAAATATAGGGATCTTCATCAAATCAAACTAAAAATAGTATTGGCGTGCCATAATTATGAATGAAAAAGCTAACATTTTCAGTAATGCAAGGAAATTATCTTAGTTGCTATGGAACCCTAAATTTCTTTGGCAAATAAACCCGCATGCAATAAGCATAGCTGGGTATATATTGTCTTTTTCTGCAGTTTTTCATTTTCATTGTCCATGCTAGAATTACCTGTTAGATTCTGGTGAGTGAGCTTCTCCCATCAATTACAGTAGCATGAAAGCAGCAGACTGTTTTTTTCCTTCTGTCTTTGTCACTGTGTTTGCTTCACTTAGTGTCTGCCTTTGTGCCAAGGGACTCTGTCTAATTATTTCTCTCAGGTATGCACTAGGTGACTTGACACTATTACTAACCCCTCGAGTTAGGTGCTGCCAATCTGAACCATTAAATAAGAAGTGCTGGGAAGACTAATCGGGATTAGTTGAAGGAGGCTGAAATCACAGGGGAGAGGCCGAGTAATTTAGATTCATCAGGTAAATGAACTACAGACATGTATTATGGGTAAAACTGATCCCAGAGTGGCCTTTTTTGTTTGGTAACACTATGGTGACTTTCCAAAGGTATAGCATGGTAAGCTCCTATTTTTACAGCGGTCTTTAAGATATGTATTGTGTCTAATGTCTGGTGTCTTCTGTTGCCTAGAATTCCCCCCCACCTGCCCCCCCCCCCCTATTTGTAGAAATCTTGCTGGTAGGGCCAGTCTCATTTGACTACTTCCAGAATATCCCTTTTTCAGTCCAGACTTTGTAGCTCTTCAGAGAATTGAAAGATGGAGGAGTACTTTTATCTTTGAACATTTCCAGTAATGCAGATTTTTTTCACTTTAAATGTCAGTAACTTGCAGCATTAGAACAGAAGTAAAATGTCTGGTGGGTGGCATAAATGGGGCAGAGAGGTTAAATGACTTCCCCAGATGCTCTTAGGATGTCCGTGTCAGACTGCAGTCCAGAGCTGAGCAGAGTTTGGATTTTGGTACCTTTTCAGGCTACAGATGATTCTAGTATCAACCTCTGCATTAAATTTTAAACATAACCCCTTCATTCTGTCATGTCTTACAAAAAAAACCGCAAGCCAATGTAAGCCCTTAAAAGATGACAATGTGAAATGCAGTGTGGGATGGTGAAGGAATAGCGCTAGCAAATGGGAAAGTTGTTTTGATGATTCAATAAATTTTGTACAATTTCGGCACTGTGAACACTGACAGCGCTAACTGTGTTACAAGACTTTATTGAGCTTTCCAGTGCATTTATATAACTTTTTTAACCATTATTGTAAAAAATGCAAGATATTTTTGCTGGATCACAAGTTCACATGAAGAATGCCCATACTGAGAGAATGAGGGGGAAAAAGCTTTGATTTGACACAAGGTGATGAGTTTTTACTTAAATGGAGTCCTTTGCAGTGCCATATTTGCATATTACACTGTTCTCAAAATAAAAAGGAGGACTCTCAGGCTTGCAGCAGTTTGTATTTGAAATATTCTTACTTAATTTCTTATTCTATATAAGGCATAACTATCGGAAAGAACTAACTTAAATGTTAATGAATTCAACTGCTTTATCCATTCGATGTGTATTCATTTTAGAAGAATTGGGAGGGGTGAGGGGAAGGAAGGGAGAGGTAAAAGAGGAAAAGGGATGCTTTGTGTAAAACTGAGTTACTTCTAGAAGTACCTCTTTGTCTTCAGGTCTAAGTACTTTTTCAGAGGCAGCTAATACATATAATTCACAGGTTTACTCACCTCTCCTTTGCTTAGAAAAGATGGGAGATATTTTGAAAATAATCTAAAATCTGATGGAGAAGGCGAAGTATGTTAAAATTTACAGGAAACATAGCCAAACCCTTATTCATGAACTGGAGCACATTGTAAAGAGCAGTTGCAAACCTTGTAATGCTGTGAGGTTGGCCTAGTGTTAGCTCTAATTGCCATTTCCTTATGTATTTTGGATGTTGTGCTGCATGGGAATGGTCTTCCAGTATGGAGATGACTAATGTAGTACTTGCAGCTTAAAGGTCCCAATTACTGTAAATGTTGAAAATGTGCATTTTCCCTGACATATCGAATGACCTTTGGTTCCTGTGGGCTAGGGGGCATGGTGTGTTGCTGTCCATTTAAACAGTAAGAAGCAAATTTAATGTTTTGAGGTAGACCAGAGTATGAGAAATGCTCTGTAAAATCCCATTGTTTTATTTCTGCTCTGAGTTTGTTTTAGCTGTGCCAGGAGCTCTGTACAAGCTCTGTACATAATTTTATGTATGGCGGGATGCAGGCATGGTACTGTAACGTTTGGTGTGGAAATGGGCGCTGCATTAGAAGCAAGTAGCGTGGTTGGCTACTTGTGTGGACACGAGGTCTTACTTTGAAAGTTAGCTGTGGCTGTGTTGCTGGTATAGACAAAATAGGAGTGGTCTCATTTCATTAGCTGTTTACACCCATATAATGTGTATTTCTTCACATGTGCTGACACAAGGCATTGTGCAGTGATATGGCAGTGGGAACTCTGTGTGTTGGTATAAATACCTCTCTTTCAAAGCATTTAATGCCCTTAAGTAAATTGACTTGAGATACAGATTTAGTCTGCAGTCTGAGTGCTCAAGAGTTAGTTGGACGCTCAAATCAAAGGCATCACGTGATCTCTTCACAGGGAAAATTGCAAACTGAAAATTTAGGCCATTGGTTTTAGTTTGATTTCTGGACATCTGTTTCTTAGAGCTGCTGAGAACAGGCAGAGTCATGCCATAGCTTTGGTTCTAGAGCGTGTTAGTGGGGATTGTTTTTTCTGTCACTGTAACATAAAGCTACAGCCGCAAAGAAGCACTTAGTGATGTAATCATGCACAACTTGATTATATGCTAGTTTTATCATCTGATCTTGCTCTTATTGAAGTAATGAAAATTTGTCCTAAAATTAAAGTGGATTTGAATTTTAAAAGTTGTTCTATCGTAAATACAATGTGTATATATAAACGTATCTTAGAGATCAAAAAGTTATAGTGTTGGTGTTTTGTTTTTTAAAAGGGATATTGCAGTGTTGACAGTGCAGTTTAAGTTGTGGTATTCATTTGTAGTAAGGTTGAGTGAGCTCCCATGTCTGTCTTTTAAACCTAAAATATTGACAGTAATGTAATCAAAGTCCTTACTTTTAATAGAAGGTTTCCTGAGGCTGTCCCTCAGAAACCTATTAAGTCTGAAACGGAAACAAAAACGGAGTCTCGTAGGGCTGACTTAAAGGACACAGGAAAATCCAGATCTCCTCTGAATCTCTCTCTCATTCTTGACATGAAACTGGCATGGTCTTTGTGAGCATTTCCTTGTTTCTTTCCATGTGCTTATTCGCCAGCATTTATACAAGGGAATGTACAGGGAGACACTAGAGCTGTTAATGGCCTTATCTCTGTTCTTTTTTTCTCTCTCAGTGTTAGTGTTTAATACCACCTACAAGGGCTCTTCCTGCTAAGGTCTCTTGTATTTAAAACTTTAGTATTCCTAATGTAAAGATCCACTTCCCCTAATGAAGTGACTTGTCAAACATGGATTTGTTTGAAAAAAAATTCAAAAGGAGCAATCTGAAGTTTTCAAAAAATATATAACCGTATTTCATAGCTACAATGTATACTCTACTGGTGGGACTAGTGACATAAGGCCTGTGATGCAACGTTTCTTCCTGTTAGCTGACCCCATGACCCTTCATGTGCTACTTTTATTCTAGCCTGGAATACATTCTAACCTCCAAAGTGTCAGATATGCTTATTACAGAAAACTGTTCCATTGTTTTGAGTTTCTGTTGAAATTTTTAGGGAGAACACTCAATTTGCATAGGTGTCTGTAAATAAATCATAAGTGTTTGTAGTCTTCTGTTTTCTCAGTTGTAACATCTTTGAAAGATCTTTCTAGTCGGAAGCCATTTTAGAAATTATTGTTTAAATTAATTGTAGAAAGTGCTTTTTTTTAAAAAAAAAAAAAGAAAAAAATGCACCCATTGGCATGTCTTCTCCTTCATATGGTTTACTTGCTATTCATGACCTCTTCAAACGCACTAAAAGGAGTGTTCCTTATTCCACAGTCATAGGGGAAAGTTGTTAAAGGTGTCTTGTATGAATTTCTGCTTAGGTTTGTGAAGATGGGGCTGGATGCTGACCTTCCTAAATACTTCAATTTCATACTTCATATTAAAATAAAAATTTAGCTGACCCATGAATATGTCAGCTCTGCTCCCCCTTCTTCCTACCTGTCCTGCAAATGTCCTGAGCTTGGAGAACAGGTGTGCTTGCTTGTCTTGTTTTATGCTGTATGCTGATCTGCCTTGAGAACATCACGTATTCCCTCCCAGAAGAGGGAAGTTGAATGGCTAGTGGGTTATTGTTTTTCTTTCAGACATGGAGTTATTTAGCCCAGGTGTTTTATGAGGGGGAGAGAATTCAAGGAGTGTTCAGTGACCTTCACACTCACCCTACTATGTGGTTGAGTGTTGGCAGAATAATCTGTGCTTCCAGTGGGACATGCCTGGTAATGCTGCAGTGGTTACACAACCATCCAAGTTTCCTTTATGTGATATTTTTTGGACAGTCTTTCCCTTGCAGGTGGAATACTTTTTCTGTGTCAGAAATACTCCACACGTGTAACAAATGATAATTTTTTTTGTTTACCTTTTATCCCTTGCCCATTAGCTTATTTTCCTCCCTCTGCACACATGAATGGATCCTTGTCATGTCCTGTTTCTGTTGGACATAGACCAAAGGGCTTTCATCATAATTGACACCCAGCTGTGCTAAGTAGTGGTGCTGCAGAGTGTAAAAACACAATTCTTGACCCAGAAGAGCTTGCAGCCTACTCTGCCTATAAACAGTGCCCTAAGTAGGCTGAGGGTGGGATGTGAAGCCATGCTCAGCAAGGTGAGGTGGAGTGAGTGCTCAAGGCAATGCAACAGGGAAGTGGTGGAACCAGAAATAAATCACAAGTTGTCTGAATTGCGGGTTATATTGCTCTGTGTCTTTGTCTTTTGCATAGGTAGTCAGAACTTGACCAACTGAAAGGATCAAGTCTGGAAGAAAGAAACCTATGATGCATATTGCTGTAGGATACAGGCATGGAGACTTTCCCCTTGGTTGTGAAGTTATGTGACTGCTGTGCAGAGAGTAAGGTTTGCTGTTATATTACTCATTCTGCCACTCTTGTTTTGAATCAGTAAACGAATATTTGTTCTGTTGCCTTAGTTTCCCTAGCTACCCAGTACAGGACTGCCTGGCTCTGGAGGCTTTTGTTTTGCAGGCGAATTGTTACCTTGAATTGATTTGATTTCATTGAAATATAAATAACATGAACAAGCTGTTTTGAGTTTATAACAATATCTCCTATACTTAGTTGTGCTGTCAAAGCAGATGGTACTATCTCTGGCTCCAGAGTGAAAGTAAGGCTGAGAACATGTTTGTTGCTTCAGTGTTAGTCCTGGAAACAAAGTAGTAATCCAAGAATTCAACCGCAGCATTTTCCTTTACATTTTTTAAAAAAGCAATAAATAGCAATAAACCAAGGAATGTTCTTAGTACTTGGTAAGAGGAAAAATCTGGTATGAAAAATCATAAAACCTGGAGTTGGTACTATATTGTCTCCTGTTTTAGGTCTCCAGTGTTTCCAGACTGGGAGAGAATTGTTTGATCTTATCTTTATTGTTTTGTTTTCATCATAGTTAATTTCTTAATCTGCTTTCCTAAAACTGTAGAGAAAACCATTACAATCTCTGCTTATGCACTGGCTTTTCTGGCAGTTTGTGGCTGTGTAATTTGTGGTTGAGCAGGGTCTGTTGAGTAATTTTCTTCTTACTGCTCTTGTGGTGCAAAGGATGAAAACAACATTCAGTTATGAAGAATGAAAATGTATACAATATTGTGTTGAAATCAGTGTTATCTAGGCTTGGTTTTTGATCGTTTGTAAACTGCTCAGTATATACTGTAATGCTTCATGCAAGTTAAATCCCTTACAGAATGCAATTCTCGTATGTTGTGAGGTGGGTTGTAGTATACTTGTTCGGCCCACTATAGCCTAATTCATACTGTTTTCCAAAGCTCGATCCTGTTTGTAGCATTGCACAAGCAGATGCCTAGGAAAATACTTAAGAGCGGGATAAGCACGTAATAACACTTCCCTCACTATTCCAGTGATCCACTTCATTTCTAAACCTTTGTAAACTTTTATATCCTAAGGCAATGAGTTCTACAGTGTAATTACATGTTGCAATTTCATTTGACATCCCATAGCTCTTATATTATGAGAGCTATTGAACACTTGTTTCCTATCTAACTTTTCTATGGCTTCTAGTATCTGAAAGATCTTCGTCATACTCAGCTGTCTCTTTTCCAGATATAGTACTGATGTTTTAGTTGTTCATCTGAATGGAAGCCATTTGATTTCTTCGATTGTCTTTGCTATCTTCTGTACTTTTTCTAGTATATAACAGTTTTGTTGTGATGGAGAGAAAAGGGAGCATACTTATGCCTTTGTTAATAATTCCTAGCATTTTATTTGATACTTTTCTTTAACTGCTAATGAGGACTGCGTTGATGTGTTTACAGAACTGTCAATTGTAACCTCAAAATCTCATTCCTGAGTGGTAACAGAAGTTTCAAAGACAATCACTCTGTATAAAAAGTTAGGATCATCTTTCTCTGCATGCATTACTTTACATTTATCAGTCTGGAGCTTTATCTGCTCTTCTATCAGAATCACTCAGCACTGTGAGAACTCTGTAATTCTCTGAAGTCAAGTTGTATTTTTATTGTTATAGATGCTTTATTAACATAAGCAGACCTAGTCATCTTGGTATTCACTCCTTTTGCAGATGATTTATGAATACGTTGAACAGTTTAGCTTTTAGCAGAAATCTATGCTATCCATGATCTCTACATGATTGCTGCTTGAGCAGTGGGACCACCCTAGAGGCTTCCTGGATTAGATGATGGGTTTGTTTTTGTATTGTTCATATCTGAACATTTAACCAATTCAACTTGTATATTTCTGTCGCCTGGCAGATTACTTTTATAAGAACTTTCACTCATATATCTGATCAGAAGCCTTATGGAAATCCAACAAGGCTATATCAAGCATGTGTTTCTTGTCCATATGCTCTGTTGACTCTTTCCAAGAACTCTAGTTCATGCTCATGATTTTCTTCTGGAAACATGGTGTTAACTCTTCTTCCATATGTTCTGTTTACACATGTGTCCTTAAATTTTCCCTATCACTTCTGGCAGTTCTCCTGCAGTGGAAGCCTGAGGTTCTGGTCTGTGTTTCTTTAAATTATCCATGAGTGCTTTTAAGAATTGATGCTGCAGTGTGCTACCTTCAGTTTCTCTGGCATCAAGAGGAGGTGACATCCAAGCTCTCTCATTTATTTCCCATAGTACTCTGGTGTTTATAGTTTCTGACACTACACTTCTTTCTGTCTGCTTCTACAAGTACAAAAGGAAGAAAATCTAATGTAGGATTTTTTTTTTTTTTTAATGTGAATTGGATCAAGACCACAAGCCAAGTGGTCCTGGGCTGTTGTGGGAGCACTGGGACAGTTTTCTGACTCGTAGAACTCCACAAGAAAGAATTAATGGGTGCTGCTCGTTGTGAGGAAAACGGAGAAGCCCCTTGTTGTTACTGGCAAAGTACCCTTCTCTGGAGAGGACATCTTCAAATTGAATAATTTGTATTGTCTCTGTGGTTCAACAAAGGTTTTAATGGGCTGAGTGAATTCAGTGTCTTGCCACAGGCAGTGGACCTTCTGCCTGGGTTAATGGGTAGGTACCAGCTCTGTTATGTGATAATATTGAGATGTCATTAAGAGGGAAAAACAATGCATGGTTTTAAATGCCTTGTTGTACAGGGTCAGGTGGAGAGAGAGAGAGGCTACCTTCTCAACTATTTGTAGGACATTGATAGATTATGTAGAGTTGCAGAGAACTTAATCCAGCTGGTTAATGCATGACTTCACACTTCTGCACATGCGTTGTCATGGTGCTTAGCATCACATAAGTATATTAGCTATGTGGAATAGTTGGGGACCATGTTGACTTCTTCAGTGTCGTTTTTATGTTTGCAGCAGGTTATTCCTGATGAAACTTTTCAGCTGCCTGTGTCAATAATGCTATGAAAGAGCAAAGTTTTTCTTGACCAGCAGTTTTGCAAAGGAGAGTTAATTGTTTGGTATCTCTGCAGCTACTTGTGCCAGTAGAGAATTGGATTTGATGGAAGATAAATGAATACTTCTTCCAAAGCCACTTCATAATTTGGCCTCATTTTCCTTTACATTGATAACTGCTGTAGTTTTTCTCCAATTCAGAACAGTGGCGATGAGCAAAAATTAGACCATCGTGTATATCTGTTCTCATAAAACAATTGCATCCATTACTGGTTTTATTTGTTGTGTTTGTGCTGCAGTTGAACTTGTAGTAGGCTGTCAGAGGTCTAGATTAAAGTCACAAAGATGTAAAGAGAGTGTTATGTGTGACACAAGATACAGGCAATTGGTTCATATCATTTGGTGTATGACTGACTATTTTAGAGACGGATTGTGTGTGTTTCTATTGGAGCTCTCTGTCTCAAAATATGGAAAGTATATATGCACTTTATAGAGACAAACTCTTCTGGTATTGTTTTGTCTATAGTATACACTGGGGAGTCAAAAAATACCTGTATTCATTCTAAAAGGAGCTGGATATTTTTGAACACAGTTGAATTGGATTTTTTTTTTAAGTTTAGTAAAGTTTTGAATTCTTTTTAAGCCTGTTACCTTTTTGCTCTTTTCACCCTTATCAGGACTTTCTTCATCCAACTGCTGAAATACAATGTTAACATCTTTATAGGCTATTGACTCCTTTTCGGTTACAGGAAAGGCCAGAATTACCAGGGAAAGAATTGCACACATTTAAAAAACACACTACAGGAAAAAAGTCTGTGCCATTAAATAATTCTTTATCTCTCAACCTTAATATCTTTGAACACGTTCGTCTGATTCTTGCAATTTGACAGAGAAAGATAGGGCAAACAGACCCTAAATCAGTATGCAACTGTTTCTATTTCCTTTCATGTACCTTACAGTATTTGTATATTATGCAGTTAACATGACAATTTCCAGTTTGCTCAAGACAAAATTGTACAGCCAAATTTTGAATATATTCAAGGATGGAGACTCCATAGGAGGTGTGTGTATGTCTATACACATCTATATAGGTTTCACAATACATACTTTCATAGCATCACTGCTCAGTTGCAGTAGAAATGTGCACCAATATGATTACGATCTGAGCTAATTAGCATGATGTCATTGTACCTCTTGAAGTTTGAAGCTGTAGTTTCAAATTTTGCCAGATCTCTCTTCTAGTTTGAGTGCCTCTGCTTCTAATGGAATACATTCTAGTATCACCACTATCTACAATACCTTTAAAATATCTTTGTTTCTGTATAATGGGATCATGTTGGTCCATGTTACTTATTATATGATGTTATTATTGCAGCCCCAGTTTTCTATTTGCCTAATACTATGGTTGACTTTTCTTATCCAATTCACTGTAACCTTGATTGTCTGCCCAGTAATACAGGGATGTTTATGTTCTAATCTAAGTAAATTTCATGATACACATTTAGTGTGTAGAAAGCTTAAATTTGTATGATCAGTCTAGTAGGAAAAAACAACATAAATATGTACACTTGATACCTTCTTTTAAGCATAGACCTCTTCATATATCACACATGCTTAAACTTGATATTACATGAGAGTGTATGCGGTGAGACATGCGTATTAGAGATTACGTACTTCATAGAAGAATATTCGTAGTCAATATACAAGATTCCGTCTTAGCTAATTGCATTGTCAAATGCACTTTTAGTGTTAGATTGATTTTTAAAAAGCTGGTGGTTGTCTTTTCTGTTACATAACTGCTTTTATCTAGTTTCTGTATTTAATGAATTGGAGATATAAACATGTTGAGAAGTGTTATATTTAGTTTGCAATTGGTTGCCTGACAACACAGCATCAATCTTATCCTTCTACACTGGAGATATGATAATATTCTTGCCAGTCTTAAAAATACTTATATGCTTAGACTAAGAAAAAGTATCTGTCACCAGCATATTACAGATTTCCATCTACGTTATTTTGGGGCACCTCGTAAACCTGTACTAGTTAGATTACTGATAGAAATGAGGGTTTCAAAATGGAGCATTCAGGTGTAGGAAATGGCAGGTTTACAGTTGTATGGTGCTTGCCATGTGCAGAATAAGGAGGGAGCCCTGTAGAAAATAAGTATGCAGTTGTGCAAGTGAAGGCTATAAAGCTTAGGCGCATATGAAGGGGCAGAACTGAGCCTATTCAGGTGGGTTCTGGCCTGGTGTTCCTTAACTTGAAAGCTTGATTTAGATACTAATTCAGTTTCTCAGCAGCCTACTGCTTTTCACTCTCACAAAAAAAAAAAAAAGAGGAAGTGAAAAATATTCTCTTTTGCGAGGTATTGGTATTGCCCTTTAATGTGTATTTAGACATTGGACTTTTGACATGCAGTGGAGCTTTTTGCCAGACTAATGTAATTGGTGGCAATAGAAGACTTACCCTGGAGGAGAAGGGTCTGTTAGTGCCATGTGCTGAGAGCTTACAGAAAATGGAAGGAGTCTTACCCAGGACCAACTTCCATCTCTCTCTGATGCAGTAGATGCAGATGTTGGTGCTTTGGCAGAGTTACAGGCCCAACGCTGTAGCATTTGTAACGTTGGTTCTTATTTCAGTATGCTTACAAAGTTTATGGGACAAACAAAGGCCAGTTCACCTGCTTAAAGATCTTTTCCGCCTTGCAAAGGGTTCCTGTAAATAATGGCTTTCTATTTAACCAGTCAGATTGTTCAATAAGTGGTAATAATGCTCAGTTTTCTTTCCTGCAAATAAAAACGCTTTTGTTAACTTTGTGGGGACTCACAACTTCTGGTGGATGGATAAAGTGATGAAAAAGATGGTTTTCTACATTTGACACATGAAAGAAGTAAAAATAGTTAATGAAAAAATGGAACTTCTTTTTAAAAACACTTCTTTGTTTGAAGTTCTGTTTTTCTTCATCTAAAATTTCTATGCGTTTCCTCACCCTCTTAGGATGCACAAGGCAAAGAAAGGTTTTAATACCTTTCTGAAGAAAATAGAACTAGAACTGAACTTTGTTACCTTCATTTAATGTTTTTCTGCCATTGAAAATTATGACAAACATTTTTCCTAGAAAAAGAAGTAGTTTTTTTGATGAAATCCAATTCCTCAGTGGGAACATCCGTGTTAAAAAATTTACCAGCTTTGTTAAGAATCCTGATTATACTAGGTTGTTAATGTTACACTCTGATATATGTAATATGAGGGTATCTTCCCTTGCAGCACTCACAAATCTGTTGCTTATTCATTTCCAGAGACCATGCTGACTTTGACACTTCCAGGACACACATCACTAAGGGTGTCCTGTTTCTCAGTAATTCAAATTCAGTTCTCTGAAAATTGAGAATGGGATATTGGTGTATTTCAGCACATCTAGAGCTTTAGAAGAGCCATTCCTGAAATCTGTCTCATTTCAATAATTGCTTTTTTTTTTTTTTTTTTCAATCATAACACTAACAGCACTGTAAATATCTCTAGTTTTTGGTAAAGATGCTTTGGCGTGTGATTTAGATTTATTAGAGCAGTTGAAGGATAAGTACATTAGGAGAGTCCTCAATGAGTAGCTCATTCTGGAAATTGATACTTTCTTTGAGATTTGAACTCTTTGTTGGTCAAAGTTTGGATGCAGACCTTTACAATGTCTTCCAAAGTTATTACCATTTGACTGTGCTGTGAAATCAGTTTATAGTCACAAACCTGGAGTAGCATCAACTGTCTCTCTTCAAACCTTCAGCAGAGGTTAGAGATTACATTGTGACTCAGGAGGATTTCCTCAGACACAAAAATCATCTGGCCTTTGTGTGGCTGGCAGACACATTAATAAAATTGGTCTGTTGTGTACATACAGGATTTTTTTCTCTCTAATAGTTAAATGCTTTTTGCCAGCACTAAATGTGATTGAAACTAATGAAAAGATGTTTAGTTATGAGTAGTGGCAATAGAGGTAAGTTGTAGATCTGGTTTTAATAGCCATTCTTTATAAGTATACCAGAGGAAATTTGTTACGTGTGTGTATTTCTCAGGTGATTACAGAAATATGAGATAAGTCTTTCTGTAATGGAAATAATGTTTCTCTTGAAAATCTTATTGTTCACATGCTGCTTGAAAACTTAATTTGCAGTAGATTTAGATGGCAATGGGTTCTGAATTGTTAAAACAAAGAATATAATCGAGGTCAGTCTGCTCTCTGCAGTTTCAGGATTTAGCTTTATGATGTGTGATGTCAAATATTGAACTAATTTTATTAAATGAAAGGCAAGCTCATCTTATTTAGCCAGTGATTGTATGGTAAGTGGATTAGCAGATACCTGAGTGAATCTCAGTAAATGCAGAAATGAACTGTAGATAAACATCTGACCTTCCAGATAGTACTTTGGACCTGTAAGACTGAATAGAAACAGACAAGATGATCTTTTTCAAGAGACTTGATTCTTCCCTTTCTGGTGTGTATTGAATGCAGTGGAGGAATAGCTGTTTTTTAATGGGAAATGGCAGACCCTGAAAGGGGAAGACGGCCAGTCTAATTGTATTTTTCATCATGATTGAAGCTGGGTGAATGGCAGAAACCAGAACTTGGCCTAAGTTTGTGTATGTATGGGCTGTTTTGAATAAGATTTTGTATTTGTATATACAAACATATACAATATGTATGTCATAGTTGCATATAGTTGCATCTATGAAAACATACATGAGTTACTGTATAGGTGTGAGTTGTGGATGTTTTGGAGGAGGGTTCAGTTAAGAATCTGAATATGATTCCAAGACCTGAGACTCTAGGTGTAAATAATAGCACGTACGTCTTCATGCTAACCTAGTCTGATTTAAATTATTCTATCCAAGGGAAACTTGTTTAGCTTGTCAAGTAAAAATTGGATGGACTTTTCTTCTCTGCTATGTAGAGGTTCTCTGGAAAGGATTGTTTGAAATCTAAAAAGCAAGTCATCTTTCAGTAATAAAGCAGAGAGTCTGTAGAATGTATTCATTTATTGATGGCTGTGTTACTAAAAGCTATTACTATACAGAGCACTATTTTTAGGAAAAAAGGATTGATAATAAAATCCTGGTGTCAGTAGTTTTTTGTCAAACCCAAGAGAAGACAATGTTTATTCTGTCACCTTCACTAGTGATTTGTGTAGAGATTGCAGCTAAGTATCTTGTACTGTAAAGTGCTCTGAGCTCATGGGTAGTTTTTCCCCTATCTTCTCTTATAAGAAAAGTCCTGTAGGACTTAACAGAGAAGAAATAGTAATTTCAAACCAACATGGAACATTTAGATATTCTACATCCTCTTTTGGACCTTCAGTGATTTGACAGATCTTAGGAAAGAATTTCATCCCAACGTAGAATTATAGAATGATAAAAAAAATGTAGTACGAAGAAAATTATTCTTGACACAATACTTAGCATTTGCAAATCAGATGCACGTTTATGAGTACAAGAAACAGATGTATGTAGGGGCATAAGGTTTTTTCCCTTGCTGCCCTGCCTTAACCTGAAAATAGGGAGCCTCAAGACGGAGTTAGCCTCTGTGCTATATGACTCTACTCATCCTGTCTCAGTTCTAAGTTGGGAAGAGCTTGGTGTTGCAGTCAAAGCCACTGAGAATATATTCATGCTCAGATTTCTGTGGAAAATGTAAGGAAAATAATAAAATCTTGGGTATATGGAAAGAATTTATTGTTACATTTCACTTTACTAACTTCAGCTTTCAGCAGACAATATTGCTCTTATACAAGGTCAGAATGAGACTAAACCTAGAAACAGCGCACACACACAAGCTCAAAATGAAGACAAGAGAATGAATAGAAGAGGCAAAGCCTGGAGATGGGAAGAGTTAACCGTACAGTCGCATTTCTAAAAAGGATTTGAATCTCCTTGTATGACTAGAGAGACTCGGTCACTAAATGTTTCTTTTGTGTAGTGTATCTGCACCAGCTAATTGAAGATAGGTGGCCTTAGAAGAGACAGCTTTTAGTGGCCTATTGAAAGCCAGCAGCAGTGAAGAACTTTTTCAGATAAGGGAGGCAATTAATTTGACATGTCTGGTTGTGACCTTATTTTCTTCTTTAGCATGCAGTGTTCGAAGAAAAGGAAAGATTTGCTAAAATTGCTCGAGGAGGGCTGTATGTCGGCTTCTCAAGTTTGCAGCCAAACTTCACTTTCTAAATCCATCAGTGAGATGGCTAATTCTGTGTAGTGTAGCTGTGCCCGAGCAGTAACGTTTTAAACCTGCTTTTCTGAAACACCAGTAACTGTCCAAGCAGGTCTCTTAGGTAGCTAATGCCATGTTTCCTTCAGGAATCTGGTGAGCGAAGGCTGGAAGAAATACTGAGTGGATGGATACTGTGCTGTGCGGTTTTCTGAACTCTTCAGACTAAAGTTTTCTTTACAAGGTAAAGTATTAGCAAGAATTATGCAAAATTCCCAGTATGAAGGTCTTAAAAAGTTTACAGTTGCTGTCCAACGCATTATTTAGGTAAAAGAATACCTCACCCTCCAAACTTTCAAATAATAGCCTTCACTGAAGGTGATAGATTTAGTAACAAAGTCACTTTGTTGTGACACAAGAAAGAGTTAACTGATTTCATGATGTTCAGAAATAAAACAGGGCAGAAGTGTCTTTGAAAAACATAAGCTTTAAAATTTGAACTGTAAGAGAAAATCTGATTTGAAATAATTGCGCTGTCTTATAGTCTTGGAGTATAGGAATGGGTGTGGATTTAGGGCAGAGTTTAAAATACATGGATATCTACTTTTTTTTTAGGACAGCTTTGCATGGCACAATGAGCCAGTGTGTGGTTATAATGCATTCAGTGAACATATTTTTTTCTTCATTAAAAAAGTCACATGCTTTGCAGTTCTTGGTTTGTTGTGTGGTCTTGGTTTGTTTTTTGTTTGTTTGTTTGTTTTTTTCCTCTCAGTAACACAGAACTTAGATGCTACTTCTACAAGAATCTCAGCTTAAACTTGTTTCAAATAAAAGTTCATAATGCTATTAATGATGGCTACAAGCTTGTACACAGCTGGGTGCACTCTAGACCTAGGCTCCAATGGCAAAAGAAAAAAACCCATGTCTTCCTTGTTAGATGTTCTTTGGGGTTTTTTTCCTTTCATGTCTGATGGACAGATGGGCTTCAGCTGAAACTGAATGGGTGAATTTGCCTGCAACCAATGTGGGTCAGATTTGAAGTGACAAGCCTCGTGCTGCAATCCTCCCTAACTCCCAAGTAAGCTGGGCAGCCCTCAGGGTGCTATTTAGAAGTGCTGCTGTTCTCTGATTTACTGCTGTTTGCTGTTTCACTGTACAATCATTTATATATTTTAAAATTTTAAAAATATTTGATTAACACTTTAAGATAAATTTTAAGCCTGGGGGTACCTAGTATGTCATTGGGAGGTTGTTAAATGATTTATGGTGATTGTGGGTTTATTCTTAGATAGTTGATTATGTCAAGATAGTGTAGGAGCATTTTGAGAATGCTATGCTTTAGAATTAATGTGTTAAACACATGAAAGATTTTTTTTTTTATCAGCAGTAGAAATGT
>NW_009606980.1:0-257 GCF_000690535.1 Cariama cristata | reverse complement strand
TGTTTATATTAAGTGAAGCAGAGGGCTTTCTAGTTGGCAAAGGTAGTGAAGAAAGCTGACAGCTGAAGACAGATAAACTGCATAGGTGATTTTTGCCTTACTAAATAGTTTCCCATGACCTGCATAAAGTCTTCCTGCTAAAGTTACTGCAGAGATTCTACTACTGCTGTACAGGGTGGACAGCAAGTTATAGCAGGGAAAGGAGAAAGGAAAAGAAAAAAAAAAAAGAAAAGGACTTGGCAGTTCCTGTGTTCCCC
>NW_009606979.1:0-4528 GCF_000690535.1 Cariama cristata | reverse complement strand
CGTTTTGTACAGGAGCGGCCGTGCCAGCCATGCTGTAGCCCTGGGATGGAGGGGATCACAGTGGCTCGGTTGGAAGGTCCTGGAGAATGGGTGGCAGAAGTTGTCCTTTTTAGTAGTCACTGTCATGAGCTGGTTTTGAGAGGCCGAATCACATAAGGGGAGGAGAGGAATTTGGAAAAGCTGTTTGCGGCCCTACACCCATGATGGCGGTGGCCACTGTTGGCCGTAAAAACAAATACCTTCTGCTTAAAACTTGGTATCGACTCATTACAAAAACAAACACAGAAAATCCTGCCAATCTCTTCTGGTATGCAGCTAGGAGCGTGCTGGTGCTGAGACCTGGATGGGAACATATTTGAGTTAGTTGTCCTGGTTAGCCTGCACAGATTCTTGACTGGTTTCCTGATGCACAAGCATCTCCTGGCCATTGGGCATCTCTTCCTAGGAACATTCCTCTTCCTCTCTGTCACCAAGCCTGTCACCTCTATTTCTCATGAAGTAAGGCTCAATGCCACTCTCTCTTACTAAAATCCCATCCAGTCCTTGGTGGTGTAGATGGACATGTTCTTTGCTGATTAAAGCTTCGCCTTAATGCTCCGAAGCAGCTGATGGCCCATTGCCACTGTTATTTTCGTGGTGGGCTTCAGGCAATCTTAGTTATCTCAGGGGTTTTGACATTCCCATGTCACACTGTCTGTAGGTGGCCGCACCCCATTAGAACATACGGGTATGGAAGCACAGGGACATCCGTCTGAAGATACTGGCTCGAAATCACCTGAACCAGAACTGGGGAAAATGTATGGATTTACTTCAAAAGAAAAGAGTACAAAAGTATGTATCTTTGGTTTGTTATTATTACAGGTTTCTCCCAGGGTGACTCATCTCTGACAACAAGCCTTGTGGTTTTGTTTGTTCTGTTGCTGCCAGCTGTTGGTTGCCCTTTCTCCAGATTCCTTCAGGCACCGCTGCTGGGGAGACGCACCAGGGTAAACAGAAGTTCATCACCAGCATTACTACGTCAGTTTGGAGATACGCTTTTAAAGCCAAGCAAACATCCTGAAATAATCACCCTGATAGAAGCTGCGGCTTGGATACCTCCACGAAACCATGCCCACACCCTACACTTTTGCCCTCATGGCTGTAATAGCCGGAGACATCATTTGTGGCCAGGGTTTCTGTTGACTAACCCTCTCATGTGGGGCAGTTATATCAGGAAAAAACATATTTTTCTGTGTATGGTGTCAGGGAGAAGCAAGGGCCAGCTGTTCCCCAAGGGATGGGGAGATGTGGGGATCTCCAGGGGACCGGCCAGGCAGGGGCTTCCCCAGCCAGGGTCTGTCCCACCGCCCCCAGTGAGGGAGCTGGGTAGGCTGGGGGGGCAGCCGGGCACAGCCCCCAGCCCCGGGCATCAGGCGGCTCCATGGGGATGGGGATGGGCTGAGGCCAGGCTGGGATGTCAGCCTGCGGGTTGGGGTCAGGATCCAGCCCTGTGAGGGGAACCAGGGTCAGATACAGCCCCATGACCACCGGGCATGTGGGCTGGGGGATGACCCAGGGACACGTAAGGCTGTTGGTGTCCCCAGGACCCTGGCATATGGTGTAGTTTGCTCGGGTCCTCGAGGGAGAGAGAACAATGTCTCTTTACCAGTTCAAGTTGTGTCCGTGTCGGGTGCATGTTGCCACTACAATAGATGCAACGCCTTCGGTTGGGCGCTGAATCTGCATCCCACCAGATGCAGGTCCGTGGTAAGATGCGGCAATATCTGACCCAGGCTCGGCGCTGTACTCTCAGGGGCCAGGAGATGCTGGTTGCTCAGGAAAGCAAGAGCTGTTGGTGAAATAGCTTCCTCAAGCTCAGCACGGCCAAGGGCTTGCGACACGTGCTGCAACCCTCTTTCCTGGATGTGTTATGAAGGGTGTTCTTCCCCTCAAAGTGAGGTTCTCCCATCTTTGCAAAAGGAGCAGAGGTAAGAAGCGCTATTTCTAGCATCAGCCTTGCGCCAAGGCCCATCCCTTCCGTGCAATGGGTGCACCTCCATCATGAGCTCTGATGCACGGGTTCATGCGTGGAGTGACAAGGAAATGGAGGGACCTGTTACTCACTCTCCCATCCAAAATAAATGTGGAAATGTACCCACACCAACGCCTCTACTCTACAGTTGGAAAAGAAGGGGTGTAGGAGCTAGGCAGAAAGGGCTTTGTGCATCGTTTTACGCTGCCTTGCTGGGCTTTACGAGCACCTCCTCCCAGGGCTCCTTCTTCTGCGTGGAAGCACCCCGTATCAGCTGGTACTGCCGTCCTGAGTGGGTCCACCCTTTTCAGTTTCTGTTCCTCCTTCGCTCCTGTAGAATCAGGAAACGCAATAATTTGCAGACGCAATAATTTGCAGACGCAATAATTTGCAGACTCGGTAATTTACTGGCAACGTGTGCGCATGGCAGGGACGCAGCTTTTGGAAGTATTTCGCTCTGCACGAGAAGGAAATGCTCCGCTGCGCTCCGGCGAAAGCCTCACAAGCTGCCAAGTTTCATTTTTACAGCCGAGTTTGAAAAAAAAAACCAAAAAGTTTCGTTTTCTGTCCCATGACTGGTTTGGCAAACACACCCATAGTTTGCAAACAAACGTAGCAGAGACTGTTTGTTGTGTCAGTGTTTAGGTCAGAGTCCCTTCCAAGCCAAAAAGCAGCGTTTTCCCTTTCCTGCGCCAGAATTGAGGTGGGTTGGTCCTTGGTTTCTCTGCACTGAAGTGAAACACCCCTAAATAACAACGATCGGGAGTTTGGGGGTCCCATGAAATGCCAGATACCTTGGTCCCCATCAGCCCCTCATTCCTCTCAACATTTATATTCTGTTGATTCACGCGAGCACTTTTGCCTGAATAAGAACTGCAAAATCCCCCCCATGGACTTTGATTTCTCAGCAAACAAGATGACACCGGGGAGTGTGCAGTGTTCCCACCTCGTATCGATGCAGCTCCAAACCGACAATTGTGGCTGTACTTTCGACCTCCTTTTCTGTTTTTTTTTTAAAGTGGCTTTGCGCCGTTATTCTGATGCACTCCACTTGGAGCGAAGGGATAAAAACACCCACGCTAAGGTTGGCATTACTTCATTTCTCCAGTCCCTACATGGGTAGCAGGATAGTTTATGTGAAAACTCAGCACACGAGATGTACGATTAGCAGAAATTCATTTTTATATGAGAATGTGGTGGGTTGACCTTGGCTGGACACCAGGTGCCCACCAAGATGCTCTACCAGTCCCCTCCTCAGCAGGATGGGGGTGACGGGAGAAAATAAGATGGAAAAAAACCTTGTGGGTCAAGATAAAGGCACTATTAATGAAGCAAAAGCAAAGGCGGTGTGCAGAAGCAAAGGAAAACAGAAGAATTATTCTCTACGTCTCATCAACAGGTGATGTCCAGCTGCTTCCCGGCCTTCAGTATGTGTAGGAGTTGCTCCAGAAGACAAAGGTCATAATAATGAATGCCCCTGCCCCATCTCTTTTCTCTTAGCATTTACTGCTGAGCACGACGTCATAGAATCATGGAATCATTATGGTTGGAAGAGACCTCAAAGATCATCAAGTCCAACTGTACACCCAACACCACCATGCCCGCTAAACCCACTAAACCATGTCTCGAAGCGCCACATCTAAACATTTTTTGAACACCTCCAGGGACGATGACTCCACCACCTCCCTGGGGAGCCCGTTCCAGTGCCTAACGAGCCAGACATCATACGGTGTGGAATATCCCTTTGGTCAGTTTGGGTCAGCTGTCCTGGCCGTGTCCCCTCCCAAGATGTTGCCCATCCCCAGTCTACGGGTGAGGAGGGGAATGTTGGAGAGACAGCCTTGGTGCTGGGCTTAGCCTTGGCCAAAACACTGGGGTGTCACCAGCACCCAGGACCCAGCCCAGCACCCAGAACTCAGCGCAGGACCCTGAGGGCTGGGCCGGGGAGAAGGAACTCCATCCCAGGCAGGGCCAGCACGGAGAAAGAGGTGCCGGCCGTCGTACGGGGTGACAGAGAAAAACCAGTTAGAGATGCGGTTGATGGAAAATGGAATTATTGAGCGATCTCTTGTAAAGCGTTAAACTTTGGCTTCTTGATCTGCTTTTCCCAGTGTGAGAAGACAACGGGAAACGATGAATTAGGGAAGGACGACGTTACACCGGGAGAAGCCTTCATCCCTCGGTTTTCCTTAAACCGTGGAAGCCCACCGCAGGAGCGACTTCCTCTGAGCAGGGGTTGTGTTGAGACCACCGGTGACAGTAACGGATGAAGGGGTGACCGAGGCGGGGACGAATACCGATTTCCCACGTCTGATGAAGACATCTCTACGTCATTGGAAAGAAACAGCCCCCGCGTGGGCGGGGGCGCACAGCCCTCTGGCAGGTTGCTGAATGCGCTGGTGGGAGATGGCTGCCCGGTACCGCCCAACCGACCCCCGCCCCGGGACCCGGCGGAGGGAGCAGGGGGGGGCACAGGGACCCCCACGACCTCCCGGGGGCGGGGCGATCTCGGTTTCG
>NW_009606978.1:11931-13818 GCF_000690535.1 Cariama cristata | reverse complement strand
CCACCCGTGTCAGCGTGGGGCTGTGGTTTTCAGCTCCACCCACGGGAATCTCCAGCTCTTTGCCACTCGGGATTCTCCGGACCTAAGGGGCACGAGATATTTCCCGAAGGGCATCCCCGTCGGCTTCTGCAGCCACGTTAGCGATACCATCAATAGCTTTGCACCCTCTGTTGTGACAAACGTAACCGTTTCTTTCTTTTTTCTTGCCTATATTTTTACCAGTTGCTGATCCACGAGAAGATAATTTCATTTTATTTTGCTGCTGTCTCGCCACACGCGGTGTAAGGAGAAGAGGTGATGCTCTGGGACACAGGGCTTTCCCGATCTCTTTTCCTTCCCCTTCCTCACCCCCCTGGCTCCTTCCCTTTCCCTCCAAACTCGCAGGAGAAAGCGAGGAGGAGGCACCAGGGGCTGTGGTCTGTAAAAACGGAGGGGGAGAAGGCAGGAGAAAGGTGCAGGCGAATGATAGGTAGAGATGAGGAGGAAAAGCTGGAGGCTTAAAACCAGCCAACAGCAAGAGAAATAATGGGAAATCAGGTACGGGAATTGCTTTAGCCCTCTCTAGTAGATATTGATGGAGAGAATGACTCCGACTTCCCAGCAGCGCTTTCCCGGAGTTTGTACCCCACATCCCTGCGAGCCCTGCTCGCCCCAGCCGCCTCCTCGCTCCGTGTGGGTTGGCGGTTGGACTAGATGATTATTGTAGGGCTCTTCCAACTGAAATATCCTATCCTATCCTATCCTACCCTATCCTACCCTATCTTACTCTATCCCATCCTATTCTATTCTATCCTAAAAGGTTTTCTCCTAGTTCATACACGCAGCAGGTTGTGGCTGGGGACTGCTGCTCTTCTTCTCTTGGGGATCATTTCCCGAACCTCTTCATTTCTGACTCTGCAGAATGAATACATGTTTTGGGAACTCTTCAAGCACCTCCCGTTTCAAGAGGCTGGCGATGACTCTAACTGCTTCTCCCCAGGGAGCGTGGGTTGGAGTGGAGCGTCTTGGGGATGCAGCCTCTCCGGCAGCTGTGTGGTCCCTCTCAAGGAGCAGCATCCTGACAGCAGTGGCCTAAAAAAGAAAGGACAGAGATTTCTCAGCTGCTGGCCCGCGATTGGACTTACTCCTGCAGGAAACGAATCAGCTAAGCCTCATCACCAAACGCCTCATCATTTAAAAAAATTCCTGGGGCCAACAAAACCCTGCCAGATTGTCACAGCCGCCGCAACCTCTTCTCATTCTTCCTCCCGTGCCTTTGCATTCAGCTGTTGCCTCTTGCCATTGTAAAGCTGCGACGGGTGGAGACGTGTCCTCCTTTTGTCTGTGCATCGCCAGGCTCTGGGAGGGGGGGTCCTCCTCTTCGTCTCTGGCTTCCAAGAATGACAGTAGCAGGGAGAATAGCTTAGCAACGGCGGGGAAGAAGTGCATCAAAATAATTCCTGCCTGCTTTGGCCAAAAGGTGATGATCGTCCAGGGAAGACACGTAGGAACTGTTGTGATGGGCATCGTATCAATGCAAAGAGTGCGGCTCTGCCCTGACCCCTCCGTAACCCTAACGGCCTGGGGGGGAAGAAGGCTCCCACCCAGAGCTGCTTGGAAAATAACAGTTCGTTAAGCCCAATAATTTTAAGGAGAAATTCCTAGTTTTGATTAGTTTTTCACTGGGAAAGATTTCATGGCTCCCAGATGGAATTTCTGGATATTGTAATAAGTAATGAATAATAAACCAGGGTAAAATGGATAATAATCCACCTTAAAAGAGCTGAAAGCTCAATATTTGCAGCGCTTGTAGGGATGTTGGAGGCTTTGTCCCAGCAGCTGGTGTGAGCAGGGCAATGCCCGGGGAAACAGTGGCTGGTCTTGGGGGTGGCGTTCTTGGTTTCTTTT
>NW_009606978.1:8877-11900 GCF_000690535.1 Cariama cristata | reverse complement strand
TCTTGCCCCAGCTCCATTCCCACTGTGATTTCCTAAAGATCTCAGTTCAGTCCAAAAGCAGAACGGGGATGTTTTGGAATTCATAAGCATTTTTATAGGAAATAGAAAAATGTCCCACTCGGTTGTAGTCACAAGCTGTTCGTGGGTGAGTCTTGGGTGACCGAGGCCGAGGCCGGTTTCTTCTTCAGCATCAAACGTGGTGAGTCAGAGTGGAGCCATGAGATGTGGAGGTAAAAAGGATATGAGAGGCGCTAAGCTTCTTTCTTAGCAGGAAAAAGCTAAAATCAGTATGATATGTAAATGAATGTGCCAAAATATTGAAAGGTCTGGAGTCTGCTGGTGATCTCGAGGAAGAATGAGACAAGTTTTTCAGCAGCAGCATTTAATTTGAGAGGTTTCCATGTCCACGTATCAGCAATGAGACCCTTTCAATGCCATTTCCGTATGAGCAGAACATCTCAGACCTGGGTTACGGTCAGTGTCTTCTGCAGGAGCTCAGCATCTCTGATAGAAACAGGCTGTCACCATCCTGCTCAAGGAGACTGAAGCCAGGAGCCTTTTGCAAAAAAATTGTCTTTAATGTTTCTATTTCCATGTCTTTAAAATTAGCATCTTTCCTTGCAGAAATCACAACGGGAGGTACGAATGAACCGCACCATCAAAGAACTGAGCATTAAGGGAAAAGGGAAAGTCCTTCAGCATCGCGTGACCTCTTTAAAGACCTGCAGAGGTAAAGTAATTCTGGTGTGAGCGGCTCTGGAGATCACCAGGAAAATAAAGAGCAGCCTCTTGTATGAATGGCACTGCCGACACTGCATCCCTCGTTCTCCCAGGGATGACCTGCCGTGGAAAGAGCAGCAGAGAGAGCGTTTTGCTGCCCAGGACAAGGTACCACTGCCTCGGTGAACGGCTGCAGGAGGGATTTGCACGGTACTCCCGCGGCTGAGATTGCATCCCGTCACGTTGACATCGCTAGGAAGGCGTAAGTGGAGCACTTGGCTCGAGTGACCCCTCCTGATGGGGAAAAATTGCGGCTCTTGGATTTGTGGAGTGCTTGTTACTGAAAGCAATGGCACAACAACAAGAGTCAAAGATGCTTCTGTTAAGGATTGCTCATTTGTACAAGCCAAAGATTGATTTCGTTGCTTTAGGTCAGATACCAGTGTCAGGGAGTGATTATTGCTATGCTGCAAATTTTTAATTCCACATTTAGAAACCTGAGAACGTTTTACACACTCTTCATTCTTCCTGCCTGGTTTTTCTCTGTTTTCCTTCTTATTCTGTAATGAAAGAGGGAGTAGGATTTGCAGGATAGGAGGAGGAGGAGGGGAGATAAAGGGATTGCTCTTTTTTTTTTTTTAAAGTTATAAAACAGGTTTTCTTTTCAATTATAAAACACAACCCAGGCAGTAGAATTTAATGGGATTGGTGTTAGTTTCCCCTCTTGGCTCCTTCTGCCTAATTTGTTTTTGAGATGATGGGGGAGGAGGGGTAGAGATGGGACTGGAGAACAAACCGAGAGAGGGAAGGGCTGCTCGGATGGCAGCAACCTCAGGGTGCATCAAGCTGGGGCGAAGGCCAGGGGAGGACCCCTGCATCGGATGGGCGTGCGGAGCCCAAGGGGTCTGCGGTCCTGGAGAGGCATCTCTGCGGTGAAATAACGTCCTGGGTTAATCCTCGCATCACCCTGCTCAGCCCAGGACCACTTGGTTTGTCATCATCCCATTGCACCACCAGTGATTTTATACTTAGCGCTTACTGCAGTGGAGGGGGGGAGATATGTGGCACAGTTTCTGCTCTGGATATTTTTGTTCTGTGAGCATCAAACTGGGGTGAAAAACGGGCCGTGGGGTCTTTGTTTCGCAGCCATTCCTTACCCCGCATAGTTTCTCCTCCCCTCCAAAGCCTTTCAAATACAGCCCCTCTACGAACATGCTTTATAGGACCAATACTTCATATCCCTTTGCTTACAGAAGAGGCTAATCTCCATCAGGTTATGAAATCAGCTCACATGCTTCAGTGGCATTACCCACTATTGACATCCCCGTTCGATCCCCGTTGAGCTCTCTTTGTTGGAGGTAACCCCTTCTCCTACTTTTTCTAAGCTGATTTTTTTTTAGGCCACATCATTCAAGTCCCACATCCCCGTGGTATTTAGATGTAGTAAAAATGACTGGGGGGGGGGGGGAAATAAATGGCAGCCAGCGAGCCAACTAAACTGTCTGACTATTAATGGTCCTGTTAGTTGCAAATTTACTTTACCACAAAGCCCCCAGCATGTAATCCTTAGATGAATGCCTTTGATTGTGAGGGAATATTTACAGCTGACCCTGCCAGCAGTCTGCAAACCTGCAATGGGCCTCCTGTCCCACATTAAATCCGCTGGCATCTGTTCCGGGGTTCTTATCAAGCACATGCTCTGTTGGTGCAGTGTTTGGGCTGTAGCGCTCGCGGATACGGTGGGCCTTGAAGAATAAATCCCCACATTCCAGCGAAATGCTAATTCTTGTGAACGTTGTCACGCAGGGAGGAACGTTACGGTTTGTACCTGCCTCCAGGCATCGCCGTCCATAGGGAGGTTTCCAGAAAGCTTTGATCCCCACCGGCCGCCCCCTCCCCGTAGTAGATCCCTGGTCCTGCCGCTGGACCACCCTTCACCAAGCACAAACTTCTTCTTGGCCACTCTTTGTTGTGCCTTTTTCCCAGACATGCCTGAGCAACATGAAGTGATTTTTATGATGATTTTTTTTATCTCTTTTCACCCCTGCCCGTGCCTTGCATTAGTCCCTGGGTTGCTCTGATTGAGCGTGTGGTTCTTGTAGAGACCCTCAGGAGATCTCAACCCATCTCCAGCCACAGCAGAGCTGTGCAGGAGCGCGGGCTGAAAGCCAGCGAGAGCTCAGTGTGTCCTGACGTCCTATTCCCTGTGTCCAAGCGGACAAGTGTAATTCAGCGGCTTGTCATTCCCAGCACGTCCCGTGGTACGTGAGATGGATCCAGACCGCTTGGCTGCTTTGTGTCGG
>NW_009606978.1:5475-8858 GCF_000690535.1 Cariama cristata | reverse complement strand
GGGTCGCCCCCATCCACTCTGCAGACAAGGCTGTCTTTAGGTCTGTGCCGAGGACTGACGTGCATTTTTCTCTCTTCTTACACCTTTTACCCAAAGCCCATGCTTTTCCCTCCAAGTTGTATGAATGCTGAGCATGTTTGGGCTTGAACGTGGACTTGGAGCCAAGCCCACTGGCAGTGCGGAGGTGTGGTGGGTGGCCAGGGGGATGTTTGCTTCTGCTCCTTTCTGAGGTCCCATTTTGGTGGGGGATTGGAGAAATGTCTCAGAAGTTTATGATCATTTGACCCTTCAGATGGTGGACGGTGAGCCCCCAGCGACTCTTCTGCTTTAACTCTCCTCCATCCAGCAAAGGGAAAAGATTAAAAAAAATAATAAATTACAAACGCTGCTCCCCTGCCTTTTTTGTAAGCAGAGCCTGGAGCTGCTAGAGAGTCCAGAGAGGAGTTTGGGGGACGGTTGCTTGGTTTAGGGATTGCTTCACAGTGCACATCCTTATCCACATGCTTTTCCTTCAAATCTGCAGGAATATTTGGCCCAAGTTGGGCGCGGATGTGGTAGCACCATCAGTGAGATGTGCTCAACACTCAGCCGGCCTGCAGCTCGAGAGGAGACCCTAAGAACTCCTGCCTGCCTAGATGGGTCTGTCAGAGCGGGGCGCAGCCCTGTCTTTGGGCTCATTTCTGGTAATTAGCAGCTAGAAGATCTGGCAGAATAATTGGCAGAATAATTAGTAAGCTGACGTCCCCTCCTTCTCCGAAAACTTCCCAGACTAACCCCCCAAACCAGCCATCTAGAGCTTCCTTTTTAGCCCTCCTAAATCCACTTTAAATTTATCTCAGTGGCACTCAGGCTTTCCAAACTGATCCTGTAAATCTGGATGGACACCAAAACGAGGAAACTCAGCACACGACTCAACTTCCCAGTGCCTACAGGAAAGAAAACGAGTTAGTTATTAAAACCGATTAATTTGTTACTTACTTTAGCAAAGCCCTACAAAAACATACAATATTAGTTCTCTCCGTTATTGCTAATTTGCACCCAAGCTTTACGGTTGCAAATCTCAGATAATTCTTTCTTCCTGGGCCGCTCATGCACGTTCTTCCTCTCTTTGTGGTCCTGATTGCTGATTTGGCTGGTGTTCAGGAGATCCTTTGGCGGTATTTTACTGTGATTCACATTCAAGGGGAACGGTATTTTAAACCACAAACATAGACTTTACACAGCATCTTCTGTTTTTCAGAAGAAGTGTGACGAACAGTTTGGGGCATAGAAATAAGCAGCACAAGATGGTGCTGTGTATCATCAAGGTCAGTATCATTTATTCTCCAGCACCCTGCTTTTCATTTACCCTCTCTTTTGAACCTTTTGCTTTCTCAAATCTGAGCAGGGCGTAGCGCTGGGATCTGCTTGGGACAGGGGAAGGTCCTCAGCTGTCCTTGGAGATACATGGAGTCTCCTGCTGTCCGCAGGTGTTGGCTTTACTTATACCGACAATATTACTCGTTTTTCACCAGCTTGCGTATTTTACTTTGAGAACCCATCAGTTCACCCATCCCTGAATCCACTCTTGTTCCTCGGTGTCTCAATGAAAAGGACATTTATCACATCACATCCGTTTGCAGCGCGTGCAATATGAAGATGGGAAGGAATGAGATGTCCCTGAGGATGCTGGTCCTCCACTGGGCTCTGCTTCACCTTCTGGCCATTTATTCCTAATTGCCTAACTTCTCCCATTTATTGGGTTTGTTGAGTGTGTGGATCTTATTAGGAAGAGTTAGTAGCTCTGTAATTAATTAAGAAAAGCTCGGGGCATTTCTTAGTACTTTATGTACTTACTCATGTTCCTGCCTGTGATGTACAGACATTGCCGATATTCATCCCAGGAACTCCCAGTCCAAGGACAAGACAGGCAGACAGACTAAGGTTGGGGCACAGGAAAAACAAGAGGGCTTTTCTGTACCGGTCAGTTATATCCCGGGCTGCATCCCAAGCAGGGTGGCCAGCAGGTCAAGGGAGGGGATTCTGCCCCTCTACCCCGCTCTGGTGAGACCCCCCTGCAGCACTGCCTTCAGCTCGGGGGTCCTCAGCACAAGAAGGACATGGACCTGTTGGAGCGACTCCAGAGGAGGCCACGAAGATGATCCGAGGGCTGGAGCACCTCTGCTGTGAGGACAGGCTGAGAGAGTTGGGGTTGTTCAGCCTGGAGAAGAGAAGGCTCCGGGCAGACCTTAGAGCAGCCTTCCCGTGCCTAAAGGGGCCGACAAGAAAGATGGGGAGGGAGTTTTTAGTAGGGCCTGTAGTGACAGGACAAGGGGGAATGGTTTTAAACAAAAAGAGAGGTGATTCAGAGCAGATATTAGGAAGAAATATTTCACGATGAGGGTGGTGAGGCACTGGCAGAGGTTGCCCAGAGAGGTGGTAGATGCCCCATCCCTGGAAACATCCCAGGTCAGGTCGGATGGGGCTCTGAGCAACCTGATGGAGTTGAAGATGTCCCTGCTGATGGCAGGGGGTTTGGACTAGATGGCCTTTAAAGGTCCCTTCCAACCCAAACCATTCCACGATTCTATTCTATGATTCTGTAATATGCTTCGCAGAGCAAGGGTGATATTTTGTAAGCAGCGCACAACGTAGGAGGTGTGAGCAGAGACCTGCCGGGCAGGCAGGACAGGACAGCAGTGGCAGCAGACCTCCCCAGTCTGGGGTATGGGTGCAGGACTCATCCCACTAACCACCTCCCTAACATTTGCAATTCAACTCCACGGCCTCTGCCTCCCGTCCCGTGCCCGTGCAGTTGGCGTCGCATCCCCGTACGCTGCGGGTCCAGCACCTGAGTGAGTCACGGGGTGGCCGATGGCCGTGGGATGGGGTGGGAGCTGGAGGTGTGCTACCTAGCAGGGCCCCGCGTTCGGCAGATGCCTGCCGCAGCCTTGCCCGGCGGTCCCTACCCATCATATGATTTTCCCGAGCACCAGCATGTGACTGGGCCGTGCACGCTGGAAAAGACCATGCAGGGCGGAGAGGAGAGGTTGGAGAGGGGGAGGGCGGCTCAGCTAGAGAGGATTAGTAAGCGTGGAGAGATAGGGAAAGCTTTGAAAGAGGGGGCTTGTGTCACAGTTATTGCAATAGCGAAGGGGGACGTAGCTGGATGATGGGAAGCGGGAGGAAAGGAGGGAGCCAGGAGGGAGTGATGACCTCAGAGGTGACATTTGGGATCAGAGTGGGGAAGTCTGCGTCTTGTGGAGAGGAAGATGCTGCAATTGTCAGAGCAGGAGAGAGCAGAAACTTGGGGAAGATCTCTGACAATAAGAATAGGAAGGAATGCACACAGAAACCACACGTTGGGATGATCACGGAGGATGCTGCAAGAGTTGCTGTGGACA
>NW_009606978.1:0-5444 GCF_000690535.1 Cariama cristata | reverse complement strand
AGCGTAGACGTTCAGGGCTGTAGCTTCTTGCCATGCTATGACCAGAACCCTGTCTGCTGGCTGAAACTTTTGCACGGGTTGTGTTACAAGGCATGATCCAACCTCGTTTCCCAGGCTCTGAGCAGATCTCTCCCTTGGTTCAGAACAGCGAGGGCTGCAGGGGTGACAAAGACAGGTCCTGCCTGCGAGGACCGTTCCTGCCCCGGCTCCCTCCGAGCTGTGTCTGTCAGCAGGGAGGTGGAAAAACCCCTGGAAGAGAAGAACAGGTTTGATTGTGGTTTATCAGCTGATCCAGAGGAGCTCTTGACCAGGGCAGCCACAGAAAGATAGAGCAGATAATAACAGAGGAGAGGAGGATCATCTTTGATCCATTGTGGCTAGGAGAAGCAACGCAACAAATGGATGGAGTTTGAGGCTGTGTTTCATTGTACAGAGCACGCTCAGCTTTAGAAATGTTGGCAGGATGCACAGATCAAGAAGAGTTGAGGTTGGAAGGGGCCAGTGGAGATCATCTAGAGCAAACCCCCTGCAGCTCAAAGCAGGGTCAGCCAGAGCTTGTTGCCCAGGATACTGTCCCTGGCCCACCTGTTCCAGGGTTCAACCATCCTCACAGTAGAAAAAAGAAAGGTTTTCTCTTATGTTTAAACAGAATTCCCCATATTGGAATATGTCCCCGTATTTCAATTTGTGCCTAAATTGCGAATGCAAATTGTGGGCAATATCCCTGAGTCCGGGATATTTTTCATTTCATTAACCAAGAGCACATTTAAAGCACTACTTCTCGGTTATGAGCCAGCCAGGTTAGAGCAAACGTAAGCCCAGGATTTAATTTATCCCAAAGAGTGTTTATGATCAGGCACTAACACGATGTCTTTATTTACTGCCTTACTCATCAAGGCGATTGGCCAGTCCGTTTCTGGCAATTAAAGCCGTGAACGAGCGGTCATGGGCCTCCACAACCTGCGTAAATGGTTTGCTGGCAAGAAATACACTGAATAAACACAAACTTCAGCTACAAGGTTATTTAATCACATAGGAGGTTTATTTTACCGGTGATTCCCTCCTAGCTGGGCGTGCAGGGGGTGGATGAACTCGTAGCTCTAGGACAATACGCCAAAAATGTTGAGTATTAAGACAATATCACCGATTGCTGTGGTTTTTTGTTTTGACCACGCTCGTGGCTGGCCGGTCACCAGCAGCGTGGGGAAGGTGCTGTGCCTGCTGCGTCACGCTTCAGCAGTGGTGATGGTAAGGACAGATACTCGGCTGTCATGACGCTGAGCTCCCTTAGCTGTTTCCTCACTGCTGGAGTATATACACGATAGAAATAAATAGACTGTGTAGCTAACTTCTTTGTGTAAAGAACTGCCGGTGTTTTAGGAGGACTCCCAGGGAATCAGAAGCATTCCAGTTGTTCACGTGTTTTAAGTGACACACTTATGATGATTTATATATATATAAACACGTATATACACAGAAATACATATAAATAACTTTATTATGTATCTGCTTATGTAAGGAACTTTTGGCCCCCTGTGGAAACATCTCTTCTTAAAAATCACGGGGAGGAATATATAACATAATTGGCCTCTTCAAGTGACCAAAACAGAATTACTGAAGCAGAGCAAAACTCCTACAGTGTCTTGTCCTGCTGACGATGGTCAGTCCATCTTCTAGAGATGCATCTCCTCCTTTTCCTTGCTCCTAGGACTTAGTGCCTGGGTCAGTCAATTTTAGGACATGGTTGTGGAGAGTGGCTTAGCTGGAGAACTCACCTACCACGCGTCCAAATGCCGCCGTTTTGCTGACCATGGGAGGAAAAGGCAAACAACGGGAACGAGCTGTGCCTCTGGAGGAGCCACGCATCTGGGAGGAGGAGTGCAGGAGTCCGTAGGCTGGTCAGGAGAGAAGTTCAGGGAAAGAAGGTGCAGGCAGCTGTCTGAAGGCTGGAAAGCTTCAATGTTTCCAGCATTCAAGCTGGTTTCAATTTAAAATGTCTTTGTCTTCCAAGATTTTCTGCTTAACCATTAGGACGAGCAACTCATTTGTATGTAATTTTGTGAATGACAGTTAATATCCCCACATAACCCTTGGACTCCAAAAACCAGGTCTGTGGGATAAATACCAAGAAATCTACAAAAACGTTTGAGGAATTGGCTTCAGTTCCTGTGCAAAGAACAGGTCAAAACCCCCTCCTATAGCACGGCGGACACGCAGTCTGTTTTAGCGAGCCAGAGTTAAGCTTGGCCCATCAGCCCCAAAGGATCTATCTGTCACGGGGATTTTAGCATGGACCCTCCTGTTGCTCCACCTGCTCCTCTGTTAGAAATGACTGCGACAGAGTAGGGTCTAAAAGTAATGCCTTGGCCTCTGAACTGGCTGAGGACAGGCACGGGTTTGCTTCGGTCACATCTGCTGCGGCAGTGGTTGAACTCCAGAGCTGCTGGAAGGTGAGCAGGGGGGTCCTACAGCTGGAAGTGAGCTCTCTGTTTGGTTTCAGATCTGCCGTGAAACCACAGCCCCACGGAGCTCACCTCTGGCCAGGAGGGATGGTTGCTATCAAGGGTGTTGACTGATTGTCACTTAGGATGACACTTGGCTTGGCAATTCCAGTTGGACTGATAAGGCCGCTTGTTTATTCACAGCTAAAGCTGCAAAAGGACAAGAAGAAACGGTCTCAAGTTGCGCCAGGGGAGGTTCAGGCTGGATATTAGGAAGAACTTCTTCACTGTAAGAGTCGTTAGGCATTGGAACAGGCTCCCCAGGGAGGTGGTGGAGTCACCATCCCTGGAGGTGTTCAAAAAATGTTTAGATGTGGCACTTCGAGACATGGTTTAGCGGGCATGGTGGCATCGGGTATACGGTTGGACTTGATGATCTTTGAGGTCTCTTCCAACCATAATGATTCTATGATTCTATGACTTCTGTGATACAAAATTCCTATATCCATATGTTCCCTGCTGGGCTTTTCCACAGCAGGTTAATGGGTGCAGCCTCCTTGCAGCCCCAGGAGCACATCCAGAGGAGAGGCGTGAAGCCAACGCATTGCAGGCTGCTCGGCAGAAAGCAAGAAGGGTGGGAACATCTTTGCCACAGAATAACCTCTGGCCTCATGGTGTGGCTTTGAAACCGCTCAAGGGAAGAAAATTGCAAGTGGGTCTCCCATGTCCGTGAGTGTGCTGCAGCCACCACGTTGCTGGTTACAGATTTCCACTACCTCAGGAGATGGTAGAAACCTTTGCTGTCCTTGTGATGAGCCCTTTGTGGGAGGATGCTACCAGCAGGAGCTTCCAGAGCATAACATAGAGGAATGGATCAGGACTGAACACAGTTGGATCTTTGCCTTCAATGCCTGCTGAGGGAGTGAGAGCTTTGTAAGCATGCACAACACAATCACCAGAGCTGGGTGGTATGGACAAGGGAGCTAAGAGGGATGGCACAAGGGGAGTTTAAGGTAAAGTCCTGTGGAATTGAGATTCCAGGAGGATTAGGAGGCAGCTGCCTCTTACGCAGGAGTTTTCAGGAACATGATTTTGGACTTACGTACCTAAATTTTCTGCTTAGGATCCAAAAGCTCTTTTTGAGTCAGCTCATGCAAGCTAAGTATCCAAGGCAGCTGGTGCACTGGGGGAATAATCTGGGTAAACCTCAACAAGGGCACATGCTCAGCTGCCTCAGCCCTGATCTCAGCACCAGATATGTGCTAGGCTGCCTCTGAGAGCAGTTGTTAACCTCCCAACAAAGATGAAAACATGCATCTCATTTCCTGACACCATCCGCAGAAGCTCCTACCTCTACACTTCTACCACCACAAGCCCTCAGCAGCTGATGATAAACAGTTCCATGTGTTGGGGAAACAGAAAACGTAAGTAACAGAAAATGTGTCCTGTTTGTTTTGGATTTGATTGATGAACACAATGACCATAGGGTAATTCCGAGCATGTGTCAGCTACTTATGTTTCACACCTCTCTTCCAGTTTTCTCTTCCTACATGGAGGCAGGTGCGGCGGAGAGGGCAGAAGCGACAAAGGAGTAAAGTTGCATTCACGTAGGCTGTTAGAAGAGATTCCCACAGTACGGTGGGGAAGGCCATGGAAGTGTTTGAGGACCTCAGCTTTTGTTAGTTTTAATTTATTGCACCTGGAAACTTGGCGCTCTTGGAAATATTACGGTTCTTGTTCCATAAGAAAGAGAACTGAAACCCTAATAAAGTGTTGGAAGTCATCGCTGAGATCTCTTTTTACATATTTACTGTTTCCTCGAAGTCATGAGACCCCAGAGGGGGCACTTTTTCTTGTCTGTTTATTTTTCTCTAATAACGCTTGACTTAGAAAGGCTGTCGTGCGTGGATTTTGGTGGTGCTGATCCTTCTTCACATTACTGCTGTTCTGAGATGGTTATGTGTATTGAACTGCTGAGTGGCTTCTAATCCCATGGACGATGATAGAAGTGCTAATTGGTGAAAACTGGTCTTGAGTATCTCAAAATAAGCATCTGTGACCGAAAGCTAGTGCGTGTTCTTGTGAGTGTGGGCTGCTAACTTTTTTTTTCATGGGAACTTTGTATATATATAAAAAAAATAATATTTGCCTGCATCCCAACAGGTTTTCCTGCTTTGAGATCAGTGCTTAGAAGTTACTTGCAAGCTTTGCAGAAAGCTTCCCCTTGAAAGCAAAGTAAAAAGCACATTTTAAGGCAGGTAAATGGAGAGCTGCCGTCACAATTAGAGCTCTACAGTTTCCAGCCATGTAAATATTTGCGATAGTTCAAATATTTTCCTCTTCCCAGCTGGGTGAAATCCTAGCTTCAACGATTTAGGGGTTTTTAGTGCTAAAGAAGTGATCCAAAAATAGCCTCCTGGTCAGAGCATTTACACAGGCTGTAAGTTCTCGCTCTGCTCTGCTTATTTATAAATGCGGAGTTGAATCCGGACTCTCTTGTGCCAGGAAGGTGCCTGGACACCAGAATACCACCTGCTCGGGAAGATGTTTCTCTTTTTTTTCCATTCTGTCAAACTTTTCTCAAAAAGCCTTTTGTAGGAGCTGGGTACCACTTTCAGGAAATGTTTCGGTTTTATTGAACCACTTGCTTTGTCAAATTTCCCAAGCAGTTCTAGTTGCAAACGCAGCCTAAAATGGAAAAAAAAAATAAATTAACAAGTAAGGCTTGCTTTTTTTTTTTCCTAATGGTGTAATTTATAAACATGACTCTCTTTGGGCTCATCTCTTGGATCTCTCTGTTACGAGATGCGCTCCTCTCTAGTCTCATCCTGAACTGCCATCTAGCTGCAGCCCTTGGGCTTGCTCCTTGCCTTAATCTCAACTGATTTCTGGTCTACAAACACCACTGCTCTTGAGCTGAGGGTTAAGAAAATTGTGTCTTTGCTTTAGTGACAGGCTTTCCTCAATAAAAGAAGTCTCTTTGCCGGACAGCAAGGTTTGCTG
>NW_009606977.1:2697-3275 GCF_000690535.1 Cariama cristata | reverse complement strand
AGCCGGGCGGGGAAGCAGCTCTCCTCCGGCGGCACGCCGCCGGCCTGGGCCTGGGTCCTGCCCTGGGCCCCTCGCCCAAAAGACAGGACTGCCGAGGTGCTCTGAAGGTCCTTGCCCAGGGCCCCGGCACGGCAGTGCCAGACCAGTCTTGGGCAGAGGCCGACCCGGATTTTCATCATCGATCTGATAAACGGGAAACCTTCGCGGAGCAATTTCTGCTCCGTCTGCGCATCAGTCTTAAAAGAGGAATGCGGGAGCTTCGCCGTGTGCAGGTGGCTGCGTTGTTCACATTGCTCAGGGCAACTTGGAGGCCTCAGTTCAGGATAAATATCCAGAGAGAAAAGCCAGCCTAGCTTAAGAAGAATCCCCAGTGAAACTGGCTACATGAATTTACATGACAAAGCTATCTCCTTTTTGCTCTTCACGCTTTGTGATTTTCATAAACCTCACAAGTGGTAGACTGACCACTTTTAAGCTAGACTGCTTGTGTCCGGTTACCACCAGCAGCACCCCAAAAGGGGGTGCGGGAGCGGCGCTCAGCAGCAGCCCGAGGGCACACAGGGGTGCGGGGGGCTCGC
>NW_009606977.1:1986-2665 GCF_000690535.1 Cariama cristata | reverse complement strand
CGCTGCCCCTCCGCAGAGCTCCTCTCCGCTTCCCACCTCCCACCCACATCTCCTGCAGCTCAGCGAGCATGGCAGCTAATTAAATCCGCTAACGACCAGGTGCCCATCCTCTGAGCTGGACCTGGGAGTTGGCCAGGGGTTGCTTCTGCTTCCGAGCAGTGCTGCGGGCTGATCCCGTGCCCAGTCCCCATCTTAAGAGAAGAGCAAGAAGGATACCTACTGCTGGGGAAGGTGGTGATGGAGAGGGAGGAGAAATACCTGTGACGAGATTTGTGAAAATCACCAAGTGTTTTGTTCACACTCCGTCTCCTGTCCGCGCTCCCAGTGCACAGACGTGACGGGAGGTCCCTGTCCCACCGGGAGGGAGCATTCGGGACATTAAGCTTTCTGTGTGGGACCGACCCCTCTCGAGAGGGTTTTTAATGGGCCGCCGTGACGGGAGCTGGTTGCGGCACGCCGGGAGCCGTCGGTGGCAAGCTGCCTCTCCCAGCGCTGGCCACTTCGGGCCGTGGCAGCAGCCACGTGGCATCGCTTCTGGTCACCGACTGGGTGACATTTCGCTCAGTATAAATTACAAATGTTACATGTGAATGAACAATTTGAAATTCATAGAGTCATAAATTGGAAGGCCAGGGGGGCCATCACCATCAGCCGCTCTGACCTCCCGTATAACGCCGGC
>NW_009606977.1:0-1969 GCF_000690535.1 Cariama cristata | reverse complement strand
GCCTCCTTCGTGCCCGCGCAGGAGTGACTCCGTGAGAAAGGCTCTCTGTCTTGATTAAAATCCCAACGTGACAGAGCGCTCGTATATCCTGGCTGAGCTCTCCTAAAGGCTAATTACCCTCGCAGAACTCATACCTCATTCTCGCCTGGCTTTGCTCCTCTCCCCAGGGCTCCCCACCTGCATCCCGCACCAGCCCCCTGCAGAACCCCAGCGGGGTATTTCGTTGTGCCCGCTGGTGTTTGACCACCGCTGCTGTTTGGGGACCGGACTCACAAATCACCCTCAGCAAACAGGGGCATGGGATCACCTGCAGGTTTTGCAAATACCAAAATATTCAGGACATTCATCAAATATGTTTTATACAAATGATTTGCTCATCTGAACGGGGTCAGCGGGCGCGTGTGCCCCAGTAAGGGCACACCGGGAGTTTTTTTTGGAGAGGGGGGGCCGAGGGAGAGGACGGACCCAGGGCTGATGAAGGAGCAAAGTGGAGGCAGCATGCCAAGCCTCGCCAGGAGCCGAGGACTAAAAAAAAGCCAAAAAAACCCCCAAAAGGCACAATTTAGGAAGCACGAGTCCTGCGGAAAGACAAAGAAAAGGGGTTTGCAATGGAGGCGCCAGGCGGAGAGAGGCCTGTGCCGGGCGCGGGGCTGGACTGAAAGCCAGGGAGATGCTTTCGGCCGCTGGGCTGGGCGCGGGCAGGCGAAGGAGGCAGCTCTGGCCACCAAGGCACCGGTGAGCAGAGGAGGCCGGGGGGTCCCCGTAGTTTCGGCACGGTCGACCCAGCGCAAAACCCGACCTCCCATTCCCATGGCAACCCCAACCCGGCTGCATCGCACCGAGGCAGATGAAGGCATAAATTTAACAGCAACGCCGGTCGTCTCAGACCCTCGGCGTGTGCGAAGAAGCCGAGTTCGGGTTGCTGGGGGAACCATAACTTTTTAATCGCGCTGCATTAAGGGTTTTATTACTCTGCATATTTATAAGGGTTGGTTTGTTCAGATCCGGAGAGAGAGAGAGATTTGCTATTTTTACCGTGTCTTTCATATTACCCCAGGTTTTTCCCTCGCTTTGGACTGCACGGGTGCTGGTGCAGGCGACCGGGGCTCCGCGGCTGAGGGCAAACGGGGTGCGACACGGTCACAGCCTGTGCAAGCGAAATAGCAAACTGGGATGCCAAAGGGAGAACTGCGAAGTAGCCGAAGGAGGGAGTTCATCGAGGAGGTAGATCAGCGCTTGCCGCAATACGTTATATTTCTGTGGACTTCGAGTGAAAAGGCAGCTGGGATAAAGGTTAGGAGGGTATTTCACATAAATGGCAGCTACAAACGTTTCAACAACTAAAAAGAATGAGAACCAAAGGGAAAAAACCCCACTACTTTCTGGAAAGACTGAGGAACAAACGCAGCCCAGAAGTTTTCTGCCCTCCAGGGCCTTTGCGCACCCTTGTTATTCCCCCTCCTGGCCTGTACAGCCTATTTGGAAAGCTTTTGGAAAAACATCGACACCAGTCTTTGTTTGAATCAGCTGGAAAAAATGTACTTTCCAAAACATTTGGAAAGGCCCAAAAATGACCGAAAGAAACCCTTGGAGGCTGGCCTGGGCTCCAGGCTCAGACGGACTCGTTCCTTGGGATTTCGCTGCGGTGCCTTAACACGTCCCTCCGAACCGCACACTTTCGCCCCGCTGACCCGAGTACGTTGGGGCTTCTTGCTGCGCTGCCGGGCCCCCCGGCCTGGGGGGGTGGGAGGTGTGGGCTGCCGGGGCGGGCAGCTCCTCCTTCGGCCCTGCAGAGTTTTTAGTGCCACGTGAGGGGGGTCAGGCTGCCTGCACCCCACGCCGGGGGAGCGATTCGGCTGCCCTTACCAAACCTTACAAACAGATGAGCTCATCGCCAAAGAAAGTCCCTTCTGAAAGCAGCAGGAAGAACAAAAACGGTCAGCTTTGTGCCACGAGCTTTGGAAAATCC
>NW_009606976.1:4535-21860 GCF_000690535.1 Cariama cristata | reverse complement strand
TGAGTGGCACAGATGGTGCTGGTCACTGAGCTCTGAATCAAGGTCTCCAAGCTCTCCCACTATGGCGATGGCCATCAGGGCTGTGCCCGCTCCTGGGGGACTGCAAGCATCTCTCCTGCCATGGAGCAGATAAGCCGGCAGTCTTTTTGTCTGCCAAGCATATTATTTTTCCCCTAAAGTCAATACTAGCCCATCTGGAAAACCTGGTGGTCCCGTTCCTGGGTAGGGATGCTCGGAGGGTGCTGCTCCGCAGGGCGGTCCTGCCAGCGGTGCAGGGAGGTGCAGGCTGACCGGGCCCGGTGCAGCTGTACGCTGCTCACCGGGAGCAGACGGCATACTGAACTCTGGGTTTAATTTTCAGGAGCACAGCTAGGCAGAATGCATTAGCAATATGCCAAAAGCGATTGCGATCTGAGTGTATAGATCACGCGCCTGAGATAAGTGAGAGCCCTTGATTTTGTTTCCATATCCAATTAAAGAAGCTGTGAAAAATAAAGCCTTGAGGGTACAGCCTTCTGAAGACCCACGCAAATGGTCAGACAGGGAGGTTTCTCCTGTAAACTCTGACTTTTGTGGTGCTGTCACTGCGATGTGCTTTCTCTGGGATGCAAAATGAGCACGGGATGTCCCGAGAGAGGATGGGAAGATGGCATATGGCCACGTCTTTCTCTGCTCCTCTTGCTCTGCTCCCCTTCCCAGGTACGAAGGGAGCATCTTCCCTGTTGAGGTACAGAAGAGGAAAGCCAGGCATGACCATGACATTTCTTTCTGTAAGCAATGACCAATCTTCCTCTCTCTCTTCTTCCTATTCCCGACCAGACCGATAAAAAGGCCATGAAAGAGAACTACCTGCGATCACAACGCTTTAAGGTTCGATGTCATTTTATTTATTAACCTGAATCTTTAATCTGAACCGTGGCTTGCAGCTCCACCCCCACCACGCCTGCAGGTCCCCACAGAGGTTTCTCTCTTTGTGTGGATTTCAGATGGATGTGGTGTGCCTCCTGCCCCTGGATTTCTTCTACTTCAAAGTCGGTGTCAACCCACTCCTGCGCTTTCCTCGCTGTCTGAAGGTGAGTCGGAGCTTACAAAACCAGTTGTAGTGGATGTGAAGGAGTCGTGCGCTGGCTGGGGTAAGCTACGGCTCGCTGGACTCATCGATGATGGCGGGAGGATTGTGAAATGGATGGGAAGTCTTGTCCCGAAGGCTATGCAGGGCTGTTGGTCAAACACTTCGATCCTAAAAGACACTCACATTTGACTAGAAGGGTGCTTCTAGATGGAGCCAAATCCCTCCGTGGCGGTCCGTGCTGCAGAGGGGCTGCAGGGAAGCGGATGGGTGTGGGGTTTTGTGGGGACGTAACTCTCCCGGCGGGAAGCTGGAGCACACTGCTCTCCTTCTCCTCCCAGTACATGGCCTTCTTCGAGTTCAACAACCGCCTAGAGGCAATCCTGAGCAAGGCGTACATCTACAGGTGAGGGAGGGGAGGGAGGGAGCGTGGAGTTGCTCTTTGCCACCGGGGAAGAAGGCTCGCTTTGGTGTGCACCCATTCTGGCGTTCTGATTTATTTATTTTCCTGCTGTCCCTGGACCGGCTGATGTGGGCGTTGGCTGATGTGGGTGGGATGTGGGGGGTCCTGGCGCCCATGTGGGGAGGATCACCTCTCCCCAACCCAGTGGGGACGGGGGTGCTGGCAGCAAAGAGGAGCCACCGGCAGATAAACTGATTTTTTCCTGACGCTTCTGGAGCTGCGGGAGGGAGCAGCGGGGCTGCATGTGCGGGTGCTCTGTGGCTCCTGCATTGGCAGGACCTGCATGGTCAGCGCTCGGCTCATCACTTCAAAACTCCTTGTGATGCCAGGGGGAATGTGATGTGTTTCTCCCAGTAGACACCATATCATCTCCCTTCCTCCTCTCTCCTTTTTTCTTTTTTTGGCAGAGTGATTCGGACCACCGCCTACTTACTGTACAGCTTGCATGTGAACTCCTGCCTCTATTACTGGGCATCAGCTTACGAAGGACTGGGCTCTACCACCTGGGTCTATGATGGGAAAGGAAACAGGTACAAGCCAGGGCTTGGATCCTCACGTAGCACAGCTTGCTGTGATGAGCTGGAGCAAGAAGGGAGGTGTTAGGATGCAGCTGGGTTCATAAAAACCCCTGAAGCAAAGGGTTGGAGGTGCCAGGAAAAGATGTGGGGCCAGGCGGAACAACAGGGACAGGAGGGATGGGATGTGCGGTAACATACGGTGCTGCAAGACAAAGAGGCTGCAGTTGGACTGAGGTGGAAGTTGATGGCAGGTTGAAGAGGCTGAAAAACTGGGAACCTGGTGCTGGGAAACAAGGGAATACTCTCTGGCTGAGCAGGATGGCAGTGTGAGCCTTGTTTCTGTTTGTGTTGACCTGCTGCCAGGTCAGGATGGAGGCTTGAAGCTGTATGTCCTAGGTGCCGTGTGTCGGGCCCCTCGGACCAGCCCGGCACCCTCATTCCCAGGGTGTGAGACAGGGACAGTGGCCGTCCCGTCCCCTCGCCAAGGCATTTCCAAGATCCACGTGTTAAATGTCCGTTGTGTTGTCAGTGATGGATGGCACAGGGAGAGTGCTTAGCTCACAAGCTGAACGCCGCCTCGTAGAGAATGCCCACACCTGCGGTTGTACAACACGGGCAAAATAAAATCCTGAGTAACATTTAACTAATTTAGCAGCATGCAGTAAATGAGAGTTTCCTGGAAAAAGGCACGGGCAAGTGCGTTAAAGACTTACCGTGAGGTGTGGGTGTGGGTGGGGACAAGCGACTGCCACCCATGCAGCCGTGGTGTGGGTGTTGCCTTCCCTTTGAGCACTCAGCTTCCCATGTTAATGTTGCTGCTATATAGTTATTTTGTGTGATATACGTATCTGTATCTAACCCCTGGTGTAACTATAACATCCACGGGAGTGCCCAAGACCAGTGAATCAAGAATTCGCTTGACATCTCCCAAGTCCCATGACAACAATTTGCTCACAAACCCTTTTTCTCCCCTGATTATTTCTAAAAGTGTAACTGTTGCTGGAAATACGTTGCTGGTTTATGGCAGTGGAGCTGTAAGAAGCAGAAAACGGGAGTAGCCAGGGCAGCTGAGCCTCCCATGCGGAGGTTTCTGGAGGGTCCCTCATCCTCCTGCTCCTGTAGCATCTCCAGGAGCACCTGCAGGTGTGGTGAGGAGTCTACAGCCCCTTAATTTTCCCTTCGTCACCCATAATTACTCTCAGCAGGCTCTGGCTTGCTGTGGCCAGGAGATGTGAGCTCGATACTGGGGGCTGGAACAGGCCTTCACGCCAGAAACACCTTCAAAGCCGCCTGCTCTTTTCCTCCCAGCTACATCCGCTGCTACTACTGGGCAGTCAAAACCCTCATCACCATCGGGGGCCTGCCGGACCCCAAGACACTGTTTGAGATCGTCTTCCAGCTGCTGAACTACTTCACAGGTGTCTTTGCTTTCTCCGTCATGATAGGGCAGGTGAGTGGGAGTCACGAGGGGTTCCCGACCTCAGGTGGGGAAGGTTTCGGTGGGGTTTGCATCTCTAGGTTTGTTTTCCCCATGTGAGGACCTGCTCAGCACCAGCGGAAGACAAAAAGGATTTGGCAGATGCTGTCAGGACTCAGCATACGTGCTCTAGACTGCTTGACCTGCGTGATAGATAAGTGACAGCAATTAAAACATCTCTTCCACCTCTTTTTCCCATTCAGATGAGAGATGTGGTTGGCGCTGCTACCGCAGGGCAAACTTACTATCGGAGCTGCATGGACAGTACCATTAAATACATGAACTTCTACAAAATCCCCAAAACTGTTCAGAACCGGGTGAAAACGTGGTACGAGTACACGTGGCATTCACAAGGCATGCTAGGTGAGATTCAGCTGCTCCGAGGGTCAATGCTTGCACTGCATGTGTTTTACTGCGGTTGCTTTGCAGAGCTGAAACGTTGCTGTCAAATAGCACCGGAGTTTCAGGACGGGGGCTGGCTTATTTTTCTCTTCACTATAGGGGCTTGTTTGCCCACCTATAGAGTATATAGGCTGCCGCCGGCTCACAGCACCTTGGTGACCTGGCATCACTCATAGCGCACTGAGCCCAGCATCCCACCCGTCGGTCCCTGGGGAGAGGGCAGGGACTGGCAACCGCTGGCCAGAGCATGTCCAACAGCAAACCCGCTAGCTCACCCTACCAGTAAACCATCAGGCAGGACCTTTACACCCACCCTCCTGGCCAAGAAGGGTGCTGGCTTGTGCTCACCGGTCTGTCCCTGAGAGCCGTCAGGGCAGGGATAGCGTGACAGGCAGCTCTCCATCACCCGTTGGCTTCAGACTTACAGGTTGCTGGGTGGGCCGAGGCTGGAGAAGCCCCTTCTGGGCATGCTGGCTCCTGCCCTCTGCCACCAGAATGCGGGCTGCTTTCCCGCTGCCAAGCCAAGGACATGCTCTGGGATCAAGTGCTGGAAACAGCCAATTTTCTGCTTTGTCTCACAGATGAGTCAGAGCTGCTGGTGCAGCTGCCGGACAAGATGAGGCTGGACATCGCCATCGATGTGAACTACAACATCGTGAGCAAAGTGGCCCTCTTCCAGGTACCCTCTGCAGCGCAGGTCCTGGCCGGCCGAGCCTGCCGTACCGGTGCAGACTAATGACACTGTTGGCTCTGTTTTGGCTCAGGGCTGCGACAGGCAGATGATCTTCGACATGCTGAAGCGGCTCAGATCGGTGGTCTACCTACCTAATGACTACGTGTGTAAGAAGGTAATGAGATGCTCGGGTGCCCTCCCATCCCAGGTGTCACGGCCGGGCTGTGCAGGGCACTAGGAGCAATGCAGAGCAGGGAAAGCCAGGCCTTGGCCCATCACCGTGGAGTTGAGCCGCTTCACAGAGAGGGAATTCAGAGCAAAAACGTCCTCGGTTGCAGTTGGTCTTGTGTGAAGACTGACCTCTTCTGCTGCAGCCACGAACAGCAGGAGAGCAGGGAAGAACCTGGAGGAGCCTTCAGGATGCTCAGATGAGGATGCTCCGGGAGTGAGCACCATCAGGACAAAGTGTTTTGAGAGTTTGAAGAGGGCAGTGTGGTCATGGGGGTTTCCAGCCAGATGCGGTTTAGAGCACCCTGTTTCTGGGCACCTGCTTAGGGCATCCCTAAGGTCTCCCTGTTTCTGGGCACCCTGCACAGCACCCATCTTCACTGCAGGGAGAAATCGGCCGTGAGATGTACATTATCCAGGCAGGCCAAGTGCAGGTGCTGGGGGGACCCGATGGCAAAACCGTGCTGGTGACTCTGAAAGCTGGATCTGTGTTTGGAGAAATAAGGTGAGTGAAGCATTTCCAGGGAGCCAGGGAAATACAGCTCGTGGGCTGTGGGCAAGGAGGGTGGGAAGTGGGGAGATCAGCAAGACCCTAATTAATCTTTGTGATTGAGAGCCACGAACACTGAGCAGCGTCTGGTAGGCAAATTACAGCTTTTTTTCTTGGAGCTTTTCCACTATTTTTGTCATCATGCTGTTTGCTACCTGGGAAGCTAGTGACAGTAAGCAGAGGTATACGGAGGGATGGAAAAACGAGTAAGAAAAGGAGTTTCACTAAAATAGCCCCCCAGCCATTGATCTGCCCATTTCATGGGCATGTACAGTCCTGTACCAATTCGTAACAGTGATGGAGTTTGCCTCCCTACAGCCCAGCAGATGCTAGACTGGTGTAAAGTGCAATATTTAAACCTTCAAACAGGCAAATAATTTTTTATATAGTGCTCCATGCCAACCTTTACCATCGTTCTTTAAAAATTGGGCTTGGAATATTTCACGGGGATGAAAATTAAACTCTGAGTCCCCTGAAAGAGAGAGGGGGAGACCTGAAAACAGAGATTTTAGGTTCTGCTGAGCCTGTGAATGAGGGCGTTGATGTCTCGCCGTGTCTCTCTCAGCTTGCTGGCGGCAGGAGGGGGAAATCGCCGAACAGCAAACGTCATCGCTCATGGCTTCGCTAACCTTTTCATTTTGGATAAGAAGGACTTGAATGAGATTTTGGTGCATTATCCGGAGTCTCAGAAGCTGCTGCGTAAGAAGGCTAAGTACGTGTCGGGCTGCTGCTTTCTAGCCTGTGGGGTTTTGAAAAAAAGCAGAGTGTGGGTTTCAGAATGACAGAGGAGATTTCTGTCTGTGCAAAGCCCTGGGAAAGCTCCTGCTGCAGGTGCCAGGCGCTAGGCAGACGTACCCGGAGGAGAGCCGGGCTGGAGCTGCCGCACTTCGGCAGAGGGCACCCGTCCCTCGCCGTGGGCTGGGGAGGCTGGAGGTGCTGCAAAGCTCCACCGCTAAAAGCGGGTGCAACTCGGGAATGATCATGGCCAAAGTGCATTCGTTTAAAAAAATCTATTAAAATATTCACCTTAGGTTTTTAGCATTACTTAGATTTGTTATTCTGTCCTTCCTAAGGTGTAAAAAAATCCCTGTCCTTTTAAAGTTGGATTTTTCTGCATTATAAAATCCATAGAACACATTCCCACACTGAAACTGTCTCTCCTTTTTCCTTGCTGTAGGAAAATGCTGAAAAACAACAATAAACCCAAAGATGAGAAAGGAGCCCCCGGAGATCCACTGATCATCCCTCCGAAAGCTGGCACTCCAAAGCTTTTCCAGGCTGCCCTGGCTGCCACGGGGAGGCTGGGGGGCAAAGGGCCACTGGCACAGCTCCGGTGGAGGCTGAAGGAGCTGAAGGGAATGCAGACGCCGCAGGTCAGCGTGGGGAGGATGGCAATTTGGCTTTGCTTCATTAGACGTCAAGTTACTGCTCTCCCGCACCGGCTCCAGAGACTAAATATCATTAAGGTGCCTTGGTGGATGACAGGCTAGACATAAGGCACCAATGGCCAATCGCAGCCCAGAAAGCCAACCGCATCCTGGGCTGCATCAAGAGAAGTGTGGCCAGCAGGTCGAGGGAGGTAATTCTGCCCCTCTGCTCCGCTCTGGTGAGACCCCAGCTGGAGTATTGCATCCAGCTCTGGAGCCCTCAGCACAGGAGAGACAAGGACCTGTTGGAGAAGGTCCAGAGGAGGGCAACGAAAATGATCCGAGGGCTGGAGCACCTCTCCTATGAGGACAGGCTGAGAGAGTTGGGGTTGTTCAGCCTGGAGAAGAGAAGGCTTCGAGGTGACCTCATGGCGGCCTTCCAATACCCGAAGGGGGCCTATAGGAGAGATGGGGACAGACTTTTTAGCAGAGTCTGCTGTGAGAGAACAAGGGGTAATGGTTTTAAACTGAAAGAGGGTAGATTTAGACTAGACATAAGGAAAAACATTTTTACAATGTGGGTGGTGAAGCACTGGAACAGGTTGCCCAGAGAGGTGGTGGAAGCCCCGTCCTTGGAGGCATTCAAGGTCAGGCTGGATGGGGCTCTGAGCAACCTGATCTAGTTGGAGATGTCCCTTCTCACCGCAGGGGGGTTGGACTAGATGACCTCTAAAGGTCCCTTCCAGCCCAAATGATTCTGTGATTCTATGATTCTATAAAAGGGTAAGCTCAGGTCACTGGGATCTGACTTAGCGTAGGCAGATGGGAAGGGGTTGTCCAGCACCTTATACATGGCCTTGGGAGAATGTCACTGTCCCACAGGGCTTTGTTTTGCAACACAAAAGGGAAATACATTAACTTTTTGCCCAGCTATGCTAAGCCTGAGTCTAATTTCTAGCCCGACTATAGCCACAGACAAACATCTCTTCCGTGCCACCGAGACAGAGCCACTCATAATTAATCGATGCGCTGGCAGGACGGAGAGTGATGCTGGCATCCAGCATCCCCAGACCAGTCAATATTTGCAAAGCTTTCCCAGCGTGGTCGGGGCAGAGACCCGCAGCAGCAGGCATGCCATCCGGCTCGCTCTCCGTGAGCTGCAGCGAAATCGCCCTTGCTTTTTTGTCCTGAGCGACTGAACAAGAAAATGGCCCTGCTCTCCTTTTTTTTTTGTTTGTTTTTTGTTTCTTCTTCCCAGTGTCTTTGCTAAGCTCGTAAAAAAAAAATAAGATCGTGTCTCCATGCAGACCTTGTTGTTACTCTTTCCAGCATGGACTTTTGCAGACTGTCACCTCTGAACACGTCAAGGGAGGTGAATGAAAGAGCAGCTGATTGGGAGCGTGGGGTGGCCTTGAGGCTGGGTGAATATCCAGGGAGACGCTGAGCATTACTGTGTCTCGGCAGTCCTTCACAGAAGCATGACGAGGCTTCGCACAATGTGGTGCTTAACACTAACCAACACCCAGTTAAAAGCAGCAGTGAACAGTGGCGCCGCGAGCTCCGTACAGTAGTGGCAACAAGACCCAGCGTTGGAGGGTGCACGTATTAGGAGCTAACCCCGCTAACGGGGTCAGCAGGACGTCCCTCTCCATGGCACGTCCCTAGGTGAGGTTTCTGAGGTCCCTCTCTAAAGGAGGCCTTAGGACAGGGCAGTCCGGGGCTGCTCCCTCAAGACACCATTTCTGCCAAACTTTTGCCAAGATCAGCCCCTCCCGGTGCTTCAGGAGCAAAACGAGAGCTAGTGCAGGAGGCATGAGAGTGCTTCGGCGTACCCATCTCTGTTCACCTCTCTCAAGATGCAGGGTATAACCCAGCTGCCCTTCTCACAGGGGTCCTCTTTGGCAGCAAGCTGACATCCCGGTGATGAGATCCGGTGCAGTGAAACTCTGTGAAACACCCGCCTGGCTTGCACAGCGCAGATGCTGTGGTTGGGGGTGGTGGACAAGGGTCTGCTAAGGTTGATTTTTACCTTTTTGTTTTTGGATCGCAGGGTTCCAGCTTCAGTCCAATCCCACCGAAATCACCAGTGCACCAGAGATCGCCTGTCACCTCCCACAAAGCATGCGCCCACCTGGGAGAAGAAATATTCTCGAAATCTTCTGATAGTTTAGTCACCATTCGTGTGATTTCTGCGGCACAGAAAGATGAAGAAATCCTTGCTGCTGAGATTTTGGAGAAAGATGAAGGAGAAAAAGAAGAGAAATGAAAAACAAGCAGGTCCTGGGGCAGGAGTAGGAGTCAGGCAAATGCCTGGGGTAGAAGCTTTTTGTCGTTAAGGGTTCCCATGCAGTGGCTGTAGGCTTTGCTAAGTGCTGCAGGTAGGATCTGCCTTTCTTTTCTGCCTAGACCTTCACCCACTGTTGATAAAACCCTCTGCCATACAACCCAGAACCATGCAAGGTTTCCGTGCTCTGGAGATCTGTTTTTATTGAGTGTCTTTAGGAATACTCCCAGTAAATCTCAGGCCAGCCCTCTTGCTTTAAAATCCAGCCTTGCGGAGAGACAGCCCTGAAGAAATTGCTTTTTATGGCTCTGGATGGTTAATGAGTGTTCAGATAAAGCGTGAAGAGTTATTCACCTCTGACAGCTGAGTCACTGCTTGGCCAGAAACAACCAGGGGAAAAAAAAAAGAACCAACAAGGTTTCTCTGTTGGCTCAAGGTTGTCAGCAGCAGCTGGAGAGTGATTCATCTGAAAAGGACGTGGACTACGCTCACAAGGCGAGTACAGACCAAATCACACTGTGAGGAGAACGCCGCGGTCCATCCTGGTGTGAACAGACTGCAAGATGCTTGAGGGTCCTTGCCTGGTGTCAGGACCACCTTGGGTTTGCCGCTGGGAGGAGGAGCTCCTGCCAGCCGTCCGCTGGTGGCTGTTACGGAGAGATGTGATGAGCATCTTTCAGGGGTAGAAAAGCAGTCCTAGATGAGGTGATGTTCCTGGAGATCCCTTCCAGCCCTGGGTTTTCATGGATACATCAACCTGCTGCTGCTGGGAGGGATAAACTGAGGGCAGGAAGGGAGAAGCCGTGTTGGTTTCCAGCTGGGATGGGAAAGAGAAGTGCAGGAAGTTCTCTCCTCTCCCAGTCAGTGTTTCAGAGTCAGGTCAGAGCCCGCAGCGTGTAAGCGAGCATGCGTGAGCGTGCAGGTGGTCCCTGCGCTCACTGCTGCACCTCAGCCCACATTTCCAGCCCCTTTCGGTCACTTAGAATCATAGAATCATTATGGTTGGAAGAGACCTCAAAGATCATCAAGTCCAACCGTGTACCTGATGCCACCATGCCCGCTAAACCATGTCTTGAAGCACCACATCTGAACGTTTTTTGAACACCTCCAGGGACTTGGTTGGCCCTGGGCCACGTTTCCCATGGAGAAGCCACTCTGGTCTTGCTCACTGCTGCAACGGGGTGCTTGTGAAGGCACTTTCCTAACCATACTAGGACTGGGCACTGAATGGGAAGGCGAACACCCCGTTAGCAGCCAGCACGCCCAGCTGATGTCTCAGGGTGTCTGATCTTCCTCCAGCACCACCAGTCCCTCATCTTCCTCAAACCCTGCACCAACTGGAGCGAGCTGCTGGCGAGCTGAGAGGTGGGTGAGGAGCGGCGGGCGAGACGGTGCTGGGTAAGACGGTGCAGAGCCCCGCCAAGGTTTCGGCTGACCGGCTCTCCGTGGCACTGCTGGCTCCATTGAGAGGAGCTGGGTTCCATCCTCCGGAGGAAAAGCTGGGGCAGGGTTTGCCGCAGGGAGCAGCCATGGCCGAGGGACTTTTCAGGTGTTCAGCAAACCCCGTGAGCAGTGCTGCAGGTTGCACAGGTCTGGGCCACGAGGCAGCTGGGCTGTTAGCGAAGGGTGTCAGTGCCGGCATCGCCCCCGTACGTGGGTGATCCCTCTTCCCATCAGCAGCCTGGGGCTGATCTTCACCTCCTTCGAGGTCGTCTTATTTTGTTGCATTTTTATCCCTGTCTTGCAAAATAGGTGGGTTTCTGTGGCAGAAAAAGCCAGAATATATGTTAGTGTTAATTAACATTGGCTTGCTCTCTTTTAAACAAATGTAATGAGCTCCAGTGCACCCCAGGAGGGTCTGAAGCCACCGCTGCCCTTAACACTGCAGGGGAAAACCTGGACTCACCCAAACCTCCCTAAATATTTCTCGTCCTCAGTCGTTTGCAAGTGGTTTCCTGCTGGGTAGAAGGTTTCAGTGGGGAGCGTAAGGGGTTTTTTTTTCATGATATAAATATTTATGTAATCAAACCAGGAAATGTGCAAAAGTCAAACTGCAGTTCTGATCTGCTGCTACAATTTGAAATGGTTTAGAAAAAGTATTTAAATAAATAGTGGGCTGTAATGGCTTTTATAATTCGCTCTATCTACAATAAATACCATGTAGATTACTGTTCATTTGCTGTGGCTTTATTTCAAAATTCCAGTTGTTTTCCATCTTTTTGTTCACTGATGCGCCAACGGAGTCAGGAAGGTCCCCATGCGTGGTTCACAGATTTTCCAATAAACTTTTTAGAGCCTCAGAGGTCATGTAATACTAGTAGTGAATTGTTGGGGTTTTTTTAATCACCAGAAGGAGGGAAAAAATCTTTCTTAAATGGCAAATACTTGCATCAAGATCTTAGTTTACAACTTGCAGCATTAGATGGTGACGGATGCATAACCGGTAATTCTGGAACCGTGGGGAGATTTGAAGTTATCCTCCTCTGTCATCTGTTTATGGCTTTAGTTCTCTAGACAGATTATTCTGCAGGTTATAATTAAGGTCAAGGTAGGGTTGGGCTTACAGGCTGGATTGGAGAGTTGAGCTGAGATCCATTTGCTCTGCAGGACTATTTAGAAGTGACAGGTCGGCGAAGGAGATGGGCAGCTCCTTTGGTGCCTTTTGGTTCGAGGGTTGCCATAAATTGGCTTCCTGCTGCATTTTGTAATTCCATGCATTTGCCAGTTTTGCTGTATTGGCAATGGGTTCCTTTGCACCGCTTCCTATCAAATACCTCGCAGTGTGCGCTTATCTCGGGTCCATTCTTTCCACTGCCCTTGTCATGTTCCTGATGGAGTTGGTAACGCTCCAAGTATCTTTATACTGCCTTTCTTATTAGCTTTTGCTCGTTCCGCTTTGGTATCCTTAAGTGGTGGATCGATCCTCCCGACTTGTATTTCTGATTAACAGATTTTTCAGAGCTCCATAGTCATAGAAACCAGGTTTTCTTGCGACAATATCTTAGCTGTTGCTGCTTTTGAGTGAAATAAGTGGAACAGATAACTGCTGAAGGAGGAGGCAGAGCTTGCTGTTGTTGCATCTGTACTAATGTGTTAGGTTTTGCCTCACTATCACAAGTAGCATCTTTACTGAAGGCTTTATGTATACTGTTTTAATATAGACATATACACTTTTATATATAGACAGATACTTTTAAATATTTATATATACTTTTTATACTGGAGGTGTATTCATATTCCTTGTGGCCTGTGCTGTTACATCTTTCGGAAGCGTCATATGGATTTAATGTTCTGTATGAAGTTAGAGAAGACAAATGTCTCTGATTAAAAAAAAAAATTAAAATCAACTTACAAGAGGAATAATATAACCCACCATAGATATCTGATGGTAGAGGAAGTTGTTTTCCTCTGGATAGAAAGAGGGCAGGTAGCTTCTCTGTATTTATAGTTACAACAATCTTTTAAAAAGATTACATGCAATTGCAGGTTAATCACTGATAAGGTTATAACGAAAGTAAAAACAAATAAGCAGGTTTGGGGATTAGACTAGGGTCTAGAAAGAAATTGCAGGATAAATGGAAAGCCCAGTTAAATGGTGTTTAATTAGAAAGCTTGAAATAAAATTAAGCACTTTAACCTCGAAACCTGGAGACCTTAACCAGCAGGACATGCCCCTAGCTCTGGGAGCAGTCTGTAAACCACTTTTTCTGCCCCTATGTATTTTTTCTGTTGTGTAGATCTGCTTTGAGTTACGGTTACAATTAAATCCCCCTGAATCCCTTTTGCCTTCCTCTAAAATGGAGCTAATACGAGTCTGGTTTTCTCTGCCCTGAGCACACAGCTCCTTTTAAGTGCAGTAATGGTCCCAGTGGAGTTAACACCCTGAAAAAAACAGCCAGACCACCGTTTGGGAAGGGCTCACACGCAGGTACGCAGGCCGATGGGGGCCCACGTCAGCGTTCATTAACAACAGCTTAGGCTTAGCTGGCGCTGGATGACATCTTTCCTTTTCTCATTCTTTCCTCAAATATCCATTCTTGTTTTGGGATGAAAGTTTCCAGTTTTGGGTCATGCCCTGGAATGAATGTCTTGGGGAGATCTGAGCGCTATCCAGCAAGTTGGGTTTGTGTCATCTGAAGATGTAAAGCCTACATTCCTACGTTATTTTATGCTTTTTTTTCTTCTGCTTTTAGAAGTCACTTGATGCTGGAAGGCAAACAAAGTTAAAAACTGTTTTCTTGGGTAAATTGGAAGGAATTTGGGGCAAAATGTAAACAGTGGGGGAAGGGAGGTAAACCAGGTCGTGGGGGTGCTACGGGGTGGCCGAGGGCCATCCCCGCCAGCTCTGGACGTTTTGCAGATGCTCGCTTTGCAAGCCTGAGCTCACCAGGACGGCCACCGTTCCCTTTCCAGCTTTAACTGGTCAGAGGTGCTGGGCTGGGGCTGGCTCCACACAGCAGGGTCGCTGCCGCAGCGCCCGTCTGAGCATCCTTTTGCAGTCTGGAACCTCCCGTGGGTCCTCCCTGTGGATGGTCCGAATTCACCCCAGGGTGAGCACCGTGGGCCGGCCATGACACTCTGTCTTAGCAAGCACCAGAGGAATGAAGACCAGCCAGACTAGTTACTCATTCTAGATAAGAAGCTCTTTTGTGCTGCAGAAATACGCAGAAATACCAGTATCACGTGAAAACAATCTCTCCGCTGCCATGGTTACTCGCCACCGTCACAGCCGTCGCGCAAGACTGGACTCGTGGCATTGACAAGGCTTCTGGTCTCCCCTTTGCAAGGGGAAACTCCACCTGTAAAACCTATGCTCGGCCCCAAAAAAGGAGGGGAGATGTCTGCGAGGGCTGGCTAACCCTCCCCAGGGCGAGCCGGCCACATCTGGCATCAGGATGCTCAGAGCTTGTTGTGTATGGTGTCTCTGCCCTGTCACTGAGCATTAGGCTCTGGGCTTTATAAATTCCTCACTAATAACCTGAAATCTTATTAAAAAGGTGAGAAAATGGTGCTGTGGCCTGAGAGATCGGCTCTGCCCCGTTTCCTGTTTTTCCGGCATTTAGGAACAACTTGACTCCTTGGTGCTCTCGCTTTTTTCCACCAACACTCTTCTCATTAAAGTGCTTTCCTGAGCACTAATTAGGGCGGTTTTCCTTTTGTGAATTAGCCTGATACAATCTGTGTGTCTTGGCAGACGGCCTCCAGAGCAGGAACTGAGGGGTTTTGTGTTTGATCGCTGTTTATTTTGCAAATCTCCCCAGTTTTACTGTTCTTGGCTGCCTTCTCGAAAGCACTCGCAGGTGGAAATTAATGGGAGGGAAATGGGGCTTTCCAGGTTTCCTGCCTTGAGAAACAGGAGAGGTTTTAACGCTACGGGGGCCTTGCAGACGACGTGGGTCGATGGGGTGGTGTGGGCACACAGGAGCGCTTTCCTCTGAGCTCCTTCCCATCCCATCCGCGCATCCTCACATGGTGTGTGGTGGAGGAGCAGGTCTGCAAGCCAAGGCACTACCCGCACCAACCATCTAACAGGTGATGGAAAACAAACCCCAAAAAATCCAATTCACACACTCATTCTGTGCAATTAAACCACTTCTTTTGATTGTAGCAAGTGCTCAGAGCAGCAGACCCGAGCAACCCCAAACCCATCTAAATCTGGATGTCTGCAGAGGGAGGAAAGTCCACCTGTCTGCCAATGCTACCGAATAGGTTGTGTCAGCAATTTGCTGGGCACCAATAGTGCTCAGGACGGGACGGACTTTAATCGGCTCTCATTTTCTTAATGCACTGGCAGACAGGAGTGGAGGGGACGTTGCTTTCTCCATCTCCGGTCACAGATGGGACAGAGCCGCCGGAGGTTTGTGAGGGCTGAGAAATTCGGCAGCGAAGGCGACGCTGGGAGTGGGAAGTCATCCTCTGCCTTCGCTCACTGGGGAGGCTGGCAGCGAGTGGAGAATCCCTGGGGGGTCCTGCCACTCGCATCCCTGGGGGGCCCTGCCACTCTGGCTCGGCATCCGCCGCTGGGACCCTTCTGGGGCTGGGCACCGTTACAGACCATCTTTACACAAGCATTTACTGGTCCTTAACAAGGGAAGAGGAGAACTGCCCAGGGGCTTCACTCAGGGAGCCCTGAGATTGGGACAGAGTCGACAAAACCGTTACCAAAAAGGCAAGGATTTTTCAATGCCGGCGTGACAGCCGCGTGGCACCATGTGTGCCAAAGCACGGTGAAGCATCCCACTCCAGAGAGCTGCTGCCAGCATCGGCCATGCCAGGACAGCCACACCAGCCCAGCTTGCTCCCAGGGTCCTAGGAGGGTCTGCATGGGCTGTACCCGGAGCTCAGCACCCCTTCCCGGGCTGGGTCGAGCTGTGCACGCACTCTGTGTGTGCTGGCAGGACTGTCGGTGCAGGGCTGGAGCAAGGGGAGCAGCAAGAGAGCCGGATGGAGGCTGTGGAGAGCATCCCTGCCCGTGGCGAGGAGGGTGAGTGCCGTGGCCTCAGAGCGTATTTCTGCCGATCCATGGGTGCCGTGTGGAGACTGGCACGTGGAGGAGAATGCTTCCGAAAAATGTGCCCGGGACCAGGGTTGGCCTGGCTGGGCTCGCAGGTGAGAGCGGTGAGGTGGGACTGGGGGCGGGCAGGGCAGGCTGCGTCAAAAGTAAAGGCCTCGGCTGAAAACCAGCAAAATACCTCTGGATAGGAATAATTTTCTTGAAACATGCCCAGATGTTTGCACACAGGCTCTGTATTTCTTCTGCTGCTGTTTCCCAAGGGGTTAATTAAGCAGCACTTTTTGTCTGAAGATGAAGATAGCTGAATAGAGATGTCTGAGCCCTGCAGAGCCCTGATCCCACCTTGCCTGGGATGCTGATCGCCCCGGCCATGCCCTGATCCCACCTCATGTACCATTTCTTTCTCCATCTCATTCTTATTTTTTCACCCGACACCTCCCTGGGATCCCCAAATAGACTCGAAAGCCCAGGAAGGTTTGCATGAAAGCAAGCGGCGAGCTGGCAGTTATTCCATGTCAGTCTGCATAAACCCTCCGGCCTTTGCTTCCAGATTTTCCTTAATGTCTCCTCGCTTTTCCAGTTGTGAGCGATTGCTCAAGGGCTCTCCTGGCAGAGAGCACTCAGGTTCACCCTTCACATCCTGCTCATCTCTAAGGCATATGCATAAAAATATGGGTGTAGGTCCGCTCCTTTTCGTAAAGATAAATTAAATCTGCTCACGCAGCGCAGGGTGCAGGCAGCAGAGCCAAAGTGTGTGGCTGTTTAATATTCATTGGGTGTAGATGTAAAAGTTTTCTTTTCTAAAATAGCCTTGTGCAGCGCCGTGCTGCTCCATTTTCCCTAAACCTTAGCGTGAGGCTGGAATTTAACGTTTCCTTTGATTGCCTCCCCAACTTCCACAGGCTTAGCCAAGAAGCAGAAAGTCTTCACTGGGTGTAAAACCTCCTTTGAGGACAGATCCTGGCACTTTATTTGCAGTTTTCAGTTCTGTAGTCTGCTGTGACAGAACGATGTCTTTGAAGTACCAGCACAGGAACAAGACATTTTGCTTTTGTTTTGAAAGACGAGTTTCTGTGGTAGTTGTGCATCTATTTGTGTGTTAAGAGGAAAAAACAGTTTTGCCTGTAAAATTTTGGCAGATAGATTCACAGATCTCTTTGGCGACTCTTCCTGTTAATTGAGCGCAGTTTTCTTCACCATCTGAATTGCACCTTAGAAGGAAAAAAAAAAAAAGAGAATTTGGTCCCAGTTAGGCCCACAATAATTAAATCACCACGAAGTACGTTTCGGTAAGTTAAACTGGAAAGACCTCAGCCTTTTTCCTTGTTAAGTGGGAAGCCACAATAATACAGGATGGGCTGGCACGTTGTAATGACCAAGAGACACACGTTCCGGCTCAGGGAAGACAACTGCAGGGAAGAGCTTGCCCGGCAGCACACGGAGGCGGTGGGAGCACCCCCACAGCACCGGGAAAACAGCGGGCTTGGACGCAAATGGGCACCTGAGTACTGCTGAGCCGGTGCATCCCCGGGCGGTGGCCAAGGGGCTCTGCCGGTGCCCACCCAGGAGCTGGCGCAGGCACCGCCGCCACAGGGCTCCGACCTGCATCGCTGGTGTGAACATATTGAACGGGTGTCAATAATGCGTGGGAGGATAATGTTTCCGTCTCGCTGGAGGACTTCTGGGGTCAAAGCTGCAGAGCGGTGGCGGTACAGCATCCTGCACACCCCGACGCTGAGAGGTGGTGGGACAGGTGGAGCGGCTGGGCCGTGCCTGCTGA
>NW_009606976.1:4133-4508 GCF_000690535.1 Cariama cristata | reverse complement strand
GAACATCCCTAGGGCACATTGAAATCTCTGGGTGACACACAGTGCGCTGAGGACCTGGTGGACCAGGGTGGCTGTACCCGTGCCGGGCTGGACTCACGGTGGGATTTTGAAGACAGCTCGATATCGAGCAGTCAAAGTTGATTAGTGGGAAGGCTGTTTAACTCCATCGGAGAATATCCCCCCTCGTTTGCATATTCATCTCTTTGTCGGGTGCAGCTTTTGTGCTGCAGTCGGGATGCGGCTGAGCCCATCTTGTGGATTACCCGCCGTCACAATATTTTCCTTTACATGGGTGCATTCACTTTATGACCACAGGAGTATTTCCCTCTTCCCTTTACAGGCTCTTACTGATTTACCTATGTCCATGCATAAACA
>NW_009606976.1:3308-3996 GCF_000690535.1 Cariama cristata | reverse complement strand
TTCTCCAAAGTCAAACACACTTTGGAGGGCACTAAAAATAAATGGTTTTGCTGAAAACTGAATGTATTTTTTTAAAGGACATGGCTCCCATCACTTTGCTAGAGGAAAGTCTAACACTGCCTTTCCCACCCTGTTACCGGTGTCACCCAGCCAGGGTAAGGGGCTTGGTGGCACCACAGGAGCTTGGTTTCAAGGGGAAAATGAGTAGCAGAAACAGCAAAACTCTGAAAAAAAACCCCAATTGCCCACCTGAAGCTTTTATTTTCATACTTTTTTTTTTATTTAAAAAGAGTTGCAGAAAGCAGCTGTTAGGTCCTGAGCGGAGGGTCCCAAGGATGCCCTGTAAGTGCCGGCCGGGAGACAGTCGGTGGGCTCCTGCCAGACCAGGAGCTCCAGGACCTCCTGCTTGGGATGCAGCGATCATTCCAGTACAGTCTTAATTTTTATTTGCTGGATAAAATGTCCTGGATGGAATTTATTTAGTATCAAGCTGCCCCCTCGCTGGGTCCACTCAAACCAGCACGGGCATCCTGCAGCTGGCGGGGCAGTTTTACCCTTGGCCGGCCTGCCTCGTGCTTATTCTTAGCCTTGTTTCTAAGAAGCGCTTTATAAGCAGGAGCCCGTATTGGTTAATGCCATGAAACATTAATGACTTAGCAGGAGAGCTGCCGTCCTCCCGCGGAGCAGC
>NW_009606976.1:2759-3277 GCF_000690535.1 Cariama cristata | reverse complement strand
CCAGCAGCTGACGCAGCACAGGATGAGCCCGGCGGTGCTTTGCTTAGGGGAGGCACAAGCATTAAAACCAAACCCAAGTTGTACCTGAAGCCAGCTGGAAAAACATGACGAAGAGAAAAGGTAAGTAAAAGGGAAACACAGAGGCTGAGGTTTTGGTTAGGTGGCTCTGCCATGCAGCCCGAGGTAGGAAATTCGGAGGGGTGGAAGAGTCGCCCATCTGATGGCTGCTCCTTCTTGCACCGCACTCCCCTGACTGCGCGCAGGTTGCGATGCACGTTGGAGAGTTTTCCGCTACCCGAATACAGCAGGCTGAAAAAGATGTTGCTTTTGTCATTTGCTTGATAGAAAAGAGATTCGCATGGGGGGACACAGGCAGAGCTCGGGGGCGGGGCGTGTGCAGGGCGGCACGCCCCAGCCGGACCGGCCGGCTCCTCGGCTCTGGACCGGCTCCCTGCTGCCCTGGGCTGCTCCTTGCCACCCTGGCAGCCCAAACCCAACCAAACTGGCTCACAGGGTTT
>NW_009606976.1:0-2741 GCF_000690535.1 Cariama cristata | reverse complement strand
CCCCCCCCCCCCCCCCATCCAAAGCAGCTGCTGAGGTCGGGAGCATCCCAACGCGTCGGATTTAGGCAGTAATTTTGCAACACCCCTCCTCAGCTCCCACTCTCCACCCAGCTCAATGCAACCCTATCTCAAGGATCGGAGCCTCCGGGTTGAATTAATTCAGTTGGTGAACTTTAAAATGAGTATTAAATTTCTCAGGAGCATGCTAAGACTTAATTAAAACTCCTATCTTTGCGTGAAATGGCAATGTAGGATTGCAGGGGGGTCATTCTTGCTTTGGTGAGCGTTTCATGTCAGCGCGGCAGCGTTTCATGTCAGCTTGGCAAACCATGCCTCAGCAGTGCCGAGAAATCCCCTCATCTCCTCAAGGAGGAGCAAAATCAAAATAATGAGCCAGGTTATAATTAATTGTGCTCTGGGGACACATTCTCACAATGTCTGGTGCTTCTGGTGGGAATTTTCTACAGGAGGGCACCCCAATATACAAGAGGCTTCAGGTATGCTTCTGCCTGCCTCGCAGCACTAGGTTATCAGGTCGCTTGAAGGGAGGGGAGGGGCAGTTAAATTTTTGCTGGCCTTTGGGGGATTTTTTAGCCGTCTTACAGATATAAGTTAAATATTTGCGCAGGGCAGAACAAACGCCTGATGTAAAAGGCCCTGCTCAGCGATGTGTTTCGATTGCTGGAGCTTCCCTTCATCCAAGTAAAAGGCGAATTAACCTGCCTGACTTAACAGCGTCGCAACAGCGATGCTTTTCGGCTATGGCAAAGGCTGGGCTAAAAGCAAAGAGCTAAACCCACGCCGGGGTCACCGTCCCTCGGCAGCATGCCGCCGGGGCCGTTGGCGGATGGCAGCTGTGTTTTAGTGCTGATGGTTGTCGATATATCGAGGCTGGGTGCTCGCAGGAGGTTGCCGCTGGCGGCGAGCCCTGCCGGTTGCTGCCTTTTCTCTGCCTACCTGCAAAGCGGCATTTCTAAAAATAACCTTCAGCGATGTCGTCAGCCGGTACTCGCTCAGGTCACGGAGACGTGACATCCAAGAAAAGGAGGACCGTTGGAGGACCAGGCTGAGATTATCCCAGGCAGCATAGGTGAATCCCTGCGGAGAGGGGGATACGAGCAGGGTACCCACTGCTTGCCTGGAGCTCCCGTGCTGCCCCACTGCCTGCAGCCCCTCAGCCCATTCGGTGGCAAGGGGCCATCCCCAGGGATTTATAACTACGTAGCATCGCGGCCGAGGGAAACAGAGCTGGTACCTGGTCACCAGCGTGCATCCAACCCCAAATAACCCCACTGCTGGATCCCTGGGGATCCTATCCCTGGTGTGCTATGGGTTGCCAGAAAGCCACGCCATCCTCGCCAAAAATCAGCCCCGCAGCTCGGAGGGGTGGGGTTTTTAGTGCTCGCGGGTGACTGTTTGAATATGACTGTTGGCACAAAACCCCTTCTGCATCTCACATTTTGCTCCATGCTTATTCATTAAGTGATTTTTTCTAAACTGGGGAATTCACCCATATGCCTGGTTAATTCAGACTTATTTGATGTAATTGATACAACTCACGCGCATTGCATAATTGCAATACCATTAAAAACCTGAAGTATTCAAAAGCCAGGAAATCACTTATCAGTTAAAGTCATTTACATAAACATTTATTTTACACTTACAGCTTGTAAATGAAGTCGGTGATGGCAGGGCACTGCAGCTATCGGAAAACAGAAAGTAACTTTATGTGTGCCACTATTATCACCAAACCCGCCGAAGGAGCTGCACAGATAATAGGGTATTTATGCAAATCAGCACAACTGCTCAGGGCCTCTGTGGGTACATATATGTACATATATATGTGTGTCTATAGGCACATATATCTATACATCCGTCCACGCTGAGGGCTCTGCACTGGGAATGCCAATAAACACACCCGGGTTGGGGTGGCATTTGTTTCTCAGGGATGAGGTGCTGATCCAGGGGCGTGGGGACATGGAGGGGACCCTTCCCAGTCTCCTTTCCCTGGGATGAGTGGCTGGAGCGGCTTGATATCCCCGCCTCCAGTGATTCTCCGTCACCCCCCATCTGTGGGGCTGGCTTGTGGCAGGGGATGGGGCAACATGTCCTGGATGGGGGTCTCTGGGGACGCCCAAGAGGGAGATGCCAGGATGAAAGGACAAGGCCGAATCCTGCTCCAGACCCTGCCAGGAGGGAGCAAAAGGCTGTGACTTGCATCTCCCAAGGGACCGCCACCCCTGCGTCCCCAAACCCCCGCAGGACCCATGCGCCCCACAGGCCAGCCCCGACACCAGGTGTGCGGACGTGAGCCATCAGCATGGGGCACCCGCCGCCACCATGGACGCCAAGTGAAGTTTTGTTGTGGGAAATATCCGGTACTGCCAGTTAATTACCATGAACAAGTCATGAGTAACCTGTCCCCAAAACCAGCCATTAACGTAACGATTGTGTGTGCACTACAGACAGGTAGATACAAATCACACCCTAAAAATGGGTATAAATGATATTTAAAGCAGAATTTTTTATCGCCTCTCTGACACCAGGGCCTTTGGAGAGGTCTCAGGGGCACGTTGTGCTGGTTTTTTTCGCACCCGTGGGTTAGAAACAGGTTGTTTTCCTGGTGAAATCTGGGTACCCGGGCCCCGATGAGCCTGGGGTGCTGGTCGGCACCCGTGTCAGTGGACGCATGGGTGTTTGGGAGCGGTGGGGACGTGGCGGTGGGTGAGGGCGCGGTTTGT
>NW_009606975.1:1014-1250 GCF_000690535.1 Cariama cristata | reverse complement strand
ACCGCTAAAGTGACCGCCATGAGCGAGGAGGGTTATTTTCACCTGAGCACTCTTCAGCAGCCCCCGGGCTGGGTGCAGCGAGCGGACTGGCCATGGCCTGGCGTCCACACACAGGAATAAGTAAAAATCCCGCTAAAGGCAGGAGCTTCTGTGACGCTTTGTGCCCCCCCGGCCCCGCTGCTCCAAGGTCTCCGTGGCCTTTAAAGCACCCACCGGGCCAGGGCTGGGCACACGAC
>NW_009606975.1:709-1002 GCF_000690535.1 Cariama cristata | reverse complement strand
TGCGGAGCCGACGTCCGATGGCTCCCGGGTGCTGCGGAGCTCCCAGCTCGGAGCGGGGCAGGAAGGAGCTGGAGGAGCTGTGGTCGGTAGGGAAAAGCTAGAAAACAATTTACAGCTTCCTCCAGATGGCAACTGGTACGATCTGGCTAACAAACACAGATGAGCAAGCGTAAGGGAGGGATAAATAAACCTTGCAGCTCATAGTGTAAAACAACCTGCTGTGATTTGCAGCAGAAAAATCCCACTCGGCTGGTGCTGAGCTCCTTCCCCTTCCCTGCGCTGGGGCCGGGGGG
>NW_009606975.1:269-642 GCF_000690535.1 Cariama cristata | reverse complement strand
CCCCCACCCGGGGGGATGCCCTTGCGGCAAACGAAACCCAAGAGCAGCTGAGGCGCTCCTGTCCAAAACACAACACGAGTCATTTAGTTAGAGAGGAGCGAAAACCTCATGCAAATGTTTTCCATTCAAAAATCTTTTGATTTCTAAATTAGTAAAGCAGCAAGTCTTTCTGGTGGATTTTTTTCTTTTTTTTTTTTTTATGAAACATTTTCAGATATTTCTGGAAATTCATCAACAGGTAGGTTGTTCTCTGATTTCAAATTTTTTTTTCATTGCTTTTCCTCCCCAGCTTTGTCTGACTTTAAACGTTTGTGGTCTGAGTGGTCCCGGGAGGTCGCAGGATGCTCCAGGCTGTGCAGAGCAGACCAGCTTC
>NW_009606975.1:0-254 GCF_000690535.1 Cariama cristata | reverse complement strand
AAGCCGTCACCAACAGGAGCTCAGTGCCTGCACCAGCACTGCTGGACCCGGCTGGAGAGGAGTAACCGAAGCGCAGGGACGCGATGCCACAGCTGAAGATGGCAGCAAGAAGTCAGCGGTAAAGCTGCGGACAGGCTCCCGGGGTCACCGCTCCTCGCAGAGAAGGTGAGATGCCTCGGCCGTGGCTATCGCAGCCCAACAGCGATGCTCCGGTAACACAAACCTGCGTGTAAGGATCCACAGCCCGGCAGCTG
>NW_009606974.1:0-300 GCF_000690535.1 Cariama cristata | reverse complement strand
CGTTGTGTTGGTCGGAGCGAGCTGCGGCTGTGCGGATGCAGGCAGGCTTGGTTGGGTTTGGGGTTAGGATTTGGGTTGGGGTTTTTTTTTGTTTGTTTGATTTTTTTTTTTTTTGGTTGGTTGGGTTTTTTTTGGTGGGGAGGAAAAGAAGGAGGAGAAAAAAAAAAAAAAAAAGGCAAAACAAGGAGCAACCCAAGGCGACCCAGCCCGGAATATTCTGGGCTTTTTGGGTTGGGTTTGGGGGCTCGGCGCCGCTGCGGGTTTTGCAGATGGGGAGTGCTGGCGAGGGCGCCTTTCGGA
>NW_009606973.1:0-897 GCF_000690535.1 Cariama cristata | reverse complement strand
CGGGCAGGTGGGGGGCTGGCAGTGTCCCCTGCTGAGAAGCTGCGATGGGCCAGGTCCGGGGAGTCCAGGAAGCCAGAGGAGCTCAGGTAGCCATCCGTCTCACAGTCAGCTGCAGAGGAGCACTAGCGTGACCATGGCTGGAGCAAGCGCCCTCCCTGGCTTGCGCTCCTGGGAAATGGCTGTGGGGCTGGGTGCACAGCACTGCTGGAGGTGGGGAGGGACCCCCCCCACCCACCTCAGGTTGCCCCACTGTCCCCTCTGCTGTCCTCCCACCCTGGTTCACCCTGCTGTCCCCCAACCCAGCGCCTACGCACAAGTGGCCGAGGAGTAGCTAGTGTGCCGGTAGGCGAAGTGCTGGTCAGCCTCAGTCTCCTCGGGCTCCGGGGGGAAGGTGCTGCTGAAGATGGAGTCCCCAGAGCCGGAGGTGGCTGGGGCGGGCACGGGGGCACCAGGCAGCAGTGGGGACTTGAGCTCCTCCAGCAGCTGCAGGACGCCCGGCGGCTGCTCCAGCTCTGCAGGCGATGGCACGTCCTGGGCATGCTTCAGCTTCTCCCGCTTGCGCTTGATGGCGACCACACAGTCCCGCACCGCCTTGGCCACCAGCTTGTAGTCGGCCTCGCATACAAAGCCCAGGACCACCTGTGCAGAAGGAGGGCTCGTCATGGCACAGGGACCCCGTGGCTGGCTCCTGAGGTCCCTCCATCCCTGTACCCACCATCTCCTGGGCCACTTCCTCTGCCACATCCTTGTAGAGCTCGAAGAGGAACTCAATGGCATTGTTGTCCTTGTACTTGCCATGCAGCTTCTTCGTGTCGTCCATGCGCAGCCACAGCTTGAGCCCAGACTTGATGCCGTCATCCTCCTCGGCCAGCCCCACATGCACCCCTGTGTCCTCTG
>NW_009606972.1:6090-6935 GCF_000690535.1 Cariama cristata | reverse complement strand
AGCCGCCGAACCCCCCGCCATGTGCCCTCTGCCCCACGCCGTGTGCTCGTCCAGACCCCCCCCAACCTTTGAGGAATTTGGAAGAGAAAGCGGAGGAGCAGCCCCTGGGCTCTGCCTGCTCCCAGCGCCACTCCAGCTCCTCTCCATCCCTGGGCTCGGCACGGAACAGCCCCTTCCCAAAGGGATGCTGATGGGAGGCTGTTTTCCCCCGGGGCCGCCTTGCTGCACGGGGCCAAGGCTGTTGCTGAGGGCAAGGGGTGTCCGGCAGGGCTGAACCCCCACCTCACACCGCTGGCGCCGGGCTGGCAGCTCGCCCTCTGTGCTTGCCCCTTCGGTTTCATTCCCGCCATGGCACGTTGCCGGGGTGGCTCACAGCAGCACCCGGGACTGTTTCTGGGCTCGGCATCTCAAAGAGGGGGCGGAGCCGGGCAGGAGGAGGGACGTGTCCCCGGGCTGGGGACGTGCAGCTGAATGGCCATGTCCATGGGTTTAACAGCCAGTGGTGGAGAATTTTGTCTGCTCTTACGGTGGGGTGGCCTGTGGGACCTTCCCGATCCTCCTAACATCCCCAGCCACCCGGCCCTGCACACTCCTGCGTGGGCTTTGAGTCACTTGCTTGAAATTCCTGCTAAAGCCACACCACTGCAGCTCGTGGGCATCTCCTTCGGATTCGAGCAGCCGAAGGGCTTCGCTCCTGTAAGGAACCGGTCGTGGCCCCGCAGGATTTGCAACTGCAAGGTGCAGGCGAGAGGAGGGCTCGTGCCACGCACACAAGACTTGTCCCTCTCCGGCCACCGAGGCGAAGGGCAGGAGGTGCCCAGGGCCTGCGGGACCACGAGCTGCCT
>NW_009606972.1:5676-6032 GCF_000690535.1 Cariama cristata | reverse complement strand
AGCTCGGCCGGGAAGGCAAAGCGGGGATGGTGACGGCCACCAGACGGTGGCAGGGGCTGTGACTCCACAGCAGCTGGGCTCTGCCCACCCTGCGCCGCAGCATCCCGGGCTGTGCGTGGTCCCACGTTCGGCGGTGGAGGAAAACTTCACTCTTTACCTTGACGGAGGGGAACCATGTGAGTGTGGGCCCTTTGAAATCCTGGCCCTGCTTTTCTCCTCTATGGATTTTTTTTTTAATTTTGTTTTAAGAGAAAGGAGGTGCATGCCCAGGCGTGCTACAGCCTCTTGGTAAGCACACGAGGGGGGGGCCGTACAGAGCGGGAAGGTTGCGCGCCAGCTCAAACAGGCATCGGCTG
>NW_009606972.1:4280-5541 GCF_000690535.1 Cariama cristata | reverse complement strand
AGGGGCTGAATTCGCCCGGTGCCGCTGTTAAGTGGGGACACCGGGGCTCAGGGCTGCAGTGCCCCGGGCCAGGAGGGTGCAGAACCCGGTACGGGGCCAAAAGGGCTGGGTTTGGCACGGGCTGCGGGGTTAACTCTGCCTTAACCATCTTTAAGAGCTGCCTGTTCCTGGAAACACTGCTAATGGAGGATCTGCCTGCACCCCAGGAAATCCTCTAGCACCTCGTTATCTTCAAATTGTCTTCATGTCTAAGGCATCTCCCTTGCTGCGATTCCTCGGGTCTCCTTCCCCTCCGCAGCAGTCGCTCCCGTGGTTGCAGACGGCAGCACCCATGTGAGCGGCAGAGCCTGCTTCTGCGGGGGCTGCCCTGGATTTTGAAATTCAGTAACACAAAAATCTTCTGCCCATCTCTGCAGGTAACAGGGGGGTTTCCTGACTCAGCTTCCTAACACTATGGGATGCTGAAAATTGCCTCTCTGGGGAGGGAGATCTCTGGCTGCTGTTTCTGGCAGCCTCATGGCAGAGTGATGTGCCGTAAGTGTGGAAAAATGAATGTTAAAAGCTCATTAATTAAAATGAGTGAACTAACTGCAAAATCAAAGGGAAGGATTTTTCAAGTTTGGCACTGATGAGCTCTATGCAAGACATGAGCGGGCCGAGAAAGCTGTCAGAAAAAGGCACAGAGGAATCTGTGATCCATTTTCAGCCTCTTTCTGGATTTCTTGCTTTGTTTGGGTCCTAACACATTCCCATACGTACGGTATGGACCGAGCCAGATGCACCTCTAGGTACGCCATATGCAGCCAAGACTATTTCTACGGAGCGACTCTGGATTTGCCCGGGAGCAAAGGAAAGAAAAATCTTTCAGGCAGGAGCTAAGGGGATTGCAGAGCCACAGCTCAGCTTGAGCTTCTGGAATACCTCTATTGGAAATCTGTGATCGGCTTTCGGAGGGGGTTAGGCTTTGAATTATGAGTTTGCAAAGACCAAAAAAGGAGAAAAAGCCAAATAGAATTAGTTTCTCTGAGCAAGGTGAAGTTTTCGTAAGTTTGGGACAGAGCAATGAAGCAGCGCCAGTCTCCTCCCAACCTCCCCCGTGGCAAGGAGCCAAGCAGAAGGGCAGGAAGGACTTCCAAGAAGAATTCCAAATCTCTTCTGCAGAAGGGAGAAAAAGAAAACGCAGGGCAGCGCCTGCCTTACCTGCCAACCCGCGTTGTCCCCGGGGAGGTGAGGCAGAGGCCGGCTCCCCCCCCCCCGCCCC
>NW_009606972.1:3936-4184 GCF_000690535.1 Cariama cristata | reverse complement strand
GCCGGGCTACAGCGAACTGCCACACTTTCTGCTGGCTTCCTGTTTGTTCATTGCGAGCGTCTGTGGTAAAATTTCCATTACACGCTGGACAGACAAGGCGGCAAAAAGAAGTGAAGCAAAAAAAAAAAAAAAAAAGCCATCTAAAAACCAGCTCTGTGTTTTAGTGGTTCTCTCAACTCATTTGAAAATGAGAAAGTGCCCGGTTGCTGTTAGGTAGAGAGGGAGGTGAGGAGAGATGCCCTGGCTGC
>NW_009606972.1:1836-3900 GCF_000690535.1 Cariama cristata | reverse complement strand
AAAGCCGCTCTGGGTTCCCCCCTCCCTGTCCCTGAGGGGATGGAGAGGTCCCGTTCCTCCGTTCCACAAGCAGAAGACCCTCACTTCCACCCCACCCACCGCAAAAGTGTGTTTCCTAAGCGCTGCCTCTCTGAACGGAGCCAGAGCCCAAGGCAAAGCTCTGTCCTGCCCTGGTGTGTGTCTGCACCCCCCTCCACCCTAAAGCCACTCCAGCTCAGCCAGCAGATCCTCCAGGAGGCCAAACCCGCAGTGGAGAGCAGCTCCCGTGTCTCACGGCTTTAAGAGAGCAGATGTGGAGGGGAGTGATTTCTTATGATTTTTCATTTACCCTTGGCATGCCCAGAAGCCCCCTTTTGTCTGTGGAACAGAGGAGAGCAAAGGAAAAGGTGGAAAACCACCTGCCATGAAAATACGGATGCTACCAAAGGATCCAGGCACATCTGAAGCAGCGTCGCTTGGTCCGGAGGGACACAGCACGTTTCTGCGGGGCTGGAGCAGTGTGCGTACGTGGCAGGACACACAGCCGCCGGGCAAGCTGGGCTCCTCGCCACCTCTGCAAAGGGCCGTTTCCATCGGCCGTTGCAGTCTCCGATAGCTCCTGGCCTGGCTCCCGTCCGTGTTTCTCCCTCGGCCCCACCAGTGCCCTGGGCTGCCCCTGCCTCACCCCGCTCTGTGCTGGGCCCTGCTTTAGAGGGTGTCATCCACCCCACGTGCTGCTTTCCGAGCTGAAACGGGGCTGCACGGGTGAGCAGAGGTAATGGCGGAGGGAGGTTTGCTACCTTCTTCAGTACCTCTTTCCAGGAGACCCTGCATGATGGCAGAGGCGTTGCGGAGCTGCAGCCCAGCTCCTCCCGAGCGTAAATGCCGTGTTACCCCTGGGCAAAGCTGCGACACCGGGAGTTTGCTGTGGCCTTGGTGTACGGATCCGCATGGGATCCCTGTGGTGGGAGCCATCTGCAAAACCTCGTCGGCTGCAGCAGGCAGTGCCTGTGTCCCTCTGCACCAGCACAGGCAGCGATGAGCCCACGAAATGCTGCAGTACCGGCACCAGCGCTCGGTGCCGGTCACTTGATGGGTTTATTCAACCCACTGAGTCACATCCTTCAAACACGGCTCAGGGCGGAGATCCTGGTGTGGGAGCAGCTCCCAGGTGTGGGATGCTCAGAGTCCGGCTGTAGCGAGTGGAGGTCTCGGTCTCGCCCCCAGCTCAGGCTCACCTGCAGTCCCCGGGGGTCGGATGCCCGCCGGGAGGCTGTGAGCATCTCTCCTTCCCTGCACCCTCTGCCCTTGCAGTCTCACGTTTGGGGGCTTTTGTTTTCCTCCCTGTTGGTGCCAGATGGGGGATTTGCCCCAGCCCGGGCTGCTGAGGGACTAAGCGGTACCTGCAATACCTGCAAAAAAGCGAGCTGCTCGGAAAGGCCGTGCTGCTCAACCCCTCCTTTTCTCTTATCGCAGCTATTGTTCCCATGAGAAAGGAAGGGAGGGGGGCACTTGCATGTTCTTTGTTTTTTCTTTCAGTTTATTAAAAGCAGAGAAGGAACACTTGGGATGCGGGAGTTCTTCCTCTGCTCCGACTGCGGCTGTTCTAAGGCCGTGCTTTCCCCAGAGCACAGCTACCATCTCCCTTAGAGGTGCCCGAACGCGGCAGCGGTGGGATGCACGGCAGATCCTGGCACGGCAGAGACCTGTGCCCTTGGCGTGAGCCAACCTGCTGCTACCCCGTGGGGAACCCCACGTCTGCAGCCTGCACCCATGGGTGCTCCACGGTGAACCGACCGTTCCCCAGCACGGCTTGTGGTGCTACAGAGGAGAAATGACGGTCTGTTAAATAATGTGACTCTCTCAATAGCTAGCTGTCTTCCCAGCTCGGGTGCACAAGCATGCTGCTGCTTTTGTACCCAAGACTCTGCAAGTTATCATTAACACAACAATATTTTTTTTTATTAATTAATATTAAAACAATTTTGGCAGCAAGGAAGATAGATGAAGTAGCACAATTTTGCAAACGCCTTTGCTGGGCGCTGGGAAATGAAACAGCATCTGAAAAACTGATGAAGCCCTTGC
>NW_009606972.1:1368-1708 GCF_000690535.1 Cariama cristata | reverse complement strand
AAACCCGTGCAAAGCTCTGTGACCGCCGATAACCAAACTCCTGCCCCCCCAGCCCGCCGCGAGCAGACCCCCCCAGATGTGTGACACGGCGAGCAGCCCCGCACCCGCGGTCGGTGGCTTGGCCATGGCAGAAATTCGGCACCGAGCGTCGTTTCAGTCACCAGGTATCGCTCGGGGCACTGCCCAGCCCTGCTGGGAACATGACGGAGACCCCCGCATCCCTGGGGCTTGCCAAGGACTCCCAAACCAAGGAGAAGCGCCCCAGAACAGGGAGAAGCTTCCCAAAGTAAAATCCCAAAGGCTGGAAGCTTCAGCTGCGGACACTGCAGCAGACCCCGGG
>NW_009606972.1:994-1341 GCF_000690535.1 Cariama cristata | reverse complement strand
CTCTTTCCCAACCCTTTCTCGCTGCAATTATTCAGTTTACGGGCCAATGAGGCCAAACGAATCTTCAGCGTACGTTTGTTGAGGTGAAATAAAGTCTTTTAACTGTCTGTGATCTTTAGAAATGTCTCTGTGGTGAGTGAGCTTGACCAAGGATTGCTTTCAGCAACAGATGACGTGAGTTTAACTTAAGGTCTTGGTGAAAAAGTTTCCGGTGGCACCAGGTAAACACGGTAGTGTGTAATGTGTCGGGTGTGTTGTATGATCACCGTGCTCAAAAACTCCTCATACAACAGCTTAAAAATACCCCATTTTCCATTGCTGTTTTGATACCGACTTCTGAAAACCCG
>NW_009606972.1:386-976 GCF_000690535.1 Cariama cristata | reverse complement strand
AGAGCAGTGTTTTTAATGCAAGCCCCGCCAGCGCTTGTTTGCAAAAAATGTCCTTGTTTATAATACCCAGAAAAGAAGCATTTTTTTTACAATTGGCCAAGATTGTACCCTGCAGAGCTGTGGCTGGAGATGTCAGGTCCAGAGAGCCACGGCGCGCTGCTCTGGCCAGACCCAGGTGCCGGGAGGTAGCAGCGGGGCTGCAGCTCACACCCGTCAGCGCAGCCCACTCCTGTAACGAATTGTCAAGTTCTCAAATGAGCGGTGGGGCAAGCGTGCAGGTTTCAGCCCACAAGTTCTGCCTCTTTCTGTACAAATAGGAAACAAGCGGGTAGCAAGCTCGAAAGGAAAACGAGTCGTTTATTCTGATCTGATGGATGACTGGGTTGCTTTCCAGCCCCACCGAGCCCATGAACAGGGCAGCCACCAGCCCTGGAGATGCCTCAGGCAGTTGCCTCGGCCTGGCGGCAGTGAGATAGTTCATCTGTTTCAAAGAAAACCAAACCCATCTGCTGCAGAAAGAGAAAATACAACCCGAAAGTTCTCCTCTCAGGTGCTCCCGCCTCGAAACGAGTGTGTTTTCTCTTTGATGG
>NW_009606972.1:0-211 GCF_000690535.1 Cariama cristata | reverse complement strand
GTGTCGGCCGGCGCTGCCGAGACCGGGCGTCCCGCGGTGCTGGGGTGGGACCCCGACTATGGCAGAGGGGCTGCACCCGAGCAGTAAATCAAATGCCTTTGGGAGGTTTCTTTTTTGCCGCTTTGTTGGGAGAGCTGGAAGCGTGGCGTTGCCTGGGTGTGTAATGAGAAAAAAGAGATTTATTTTTTTTTTCCGCCCTGTCTTTCTCCAG
>NW_009606971.1:0-20766 GCF_000690535.1 Cariama cristata | reverse complement strand
TTCCCCACCCCTATCATCCAGCTCAGGGGATTGGCTGCCTCGAGTTCTTCTGGGTTTTTTTTGTACAGCCGAGACAAACTGAGGTATCATCTAAGATGCCTATTTATAACCAAGACACCTGCTTTGTAATGTATACACAGTTACATTTTAGGCCACTTAAACATAGTAAGGGACTAGTGGCAGTGCACTCTGATATATTTGATTAAAGGTATTAGTTTGCCATTTCTTTTGTAACCCTTCAACATTTTCTGGGATTATGTCATAATTTGTGGGTGAAATCCTTAGTCTTTTTTGAAACAAAATATATGTTGAATTTAGTAAGTGAACTAATTAGTGAACTTGAACATTAGACATCGCCTTAGATATTAGTAAGACTCCTGCCTGAGCAAAACCTGACTCTAGTGCTGTCAGTCATCCACCAGTTTGGCTAAGCCCTCCCTGCTACACCTAGGTTGAGTCGTCACTTCGTATGCCGCTGTTATGGAAATGAAGACTGGGACCTTCTGCCAGGTGTCCAGGGATTAGCTGATTAGGTTTGCTTATGTGTGCGTATGTATACATATAAATAAACACACATCACACTGTGTGTTTGTGTGTGTATATATATATCTATCTCTTGTATATGTACTCTACAGTTCTTATCTTTTCCTGCTGTCAGTTATGCTCCTGCTGTCGTTTGACAATGTTTAAGGTGACTGCTTGGATTAGAAAGCACTTCAGTTAGGATAAAAGTGAACAGCCTGGAACTGAATGTCAGTTGTAACTTTTGTTTTGGCCTACACTATGTGCCCAGCTGGAAGTGGCTTGTCACCATAACAAGGTGGTAATATGATTCTGAATGAACATGTAACAGTGGCACGGTTCTTGATTCTCACTTGTTTGCCCTTGGACTATCTGGTACTCTCCTGGTACTATTACGATTTTAAAGAAATACTCAACTTTTTAAGTTTCAGTACATGTATGAATGTCTGTAAATACATACAGCAGTCTGGATCGAAATGCCCATGAAGAATGCCATGAATATGCTTACTCTTTGTGGTGTTTTATGGTGTACATGTCTATAAGTCTATTGTATTGCTCCCAGGAATTTTCAATGTCAATATGGTGCTAAATTTGATAAAGGCAGGGACTGAGTTTATAGTATGATATCTTTTCAACTTACATTTTTTTCTGAATAAAGTAGAGTGTGAGGGGCTAGGTAACAAACACACATGAAGGACATGGAATCTGCTGCTGTCATACTATGGAAAACCATCTAGGTTGCCAAGTGTATCAACTTTTGTGTTATCCCTTAGGTGAATTTTCTTGGTTGAACTCCACTAAATCTGAAAGCTGCTGATGATTGCTAAGGTCTTGTGTACAACATTCTGTAAGTCTACCTTGTTTACTGCACTAAAGCTGTAGGAATTAAGTGATTTATGAAGTAATGATTAACACCCTGTAGCTGAATAGATTTTAGGAGTGCAGGTCTGATAAGAAATGCAGCTGCCGCCCTCTCCCCTATCCTGCCAAAAAACCCCAAGACCCACAAAAACTCTGGCATGTAAGGTGGTTGCTGGATTGAATACAATAATGTTCCATTAATCAGCATGTGTACTTGATAAGGGAATAAGAATGAATATTTCTGAAGAAACCATCGGGGAAGTGAGCCAAATGCTTACCTTGGAAAGGTCAGTGGCTTGAATGGATCAACAGTAATTTTTACTAGTTGTGAATCCGGCCCTGGCATCTAGGTTGCCTAAGGAGTAGAAGAAGGGTTTTGCTGGTGTTTGAATACAAGCAAATGGGAACTGTCTATGGTTTATCATTCAGAACTCCCTTTTGAAGTGCTCATAGCAGCCTTTAAGCCTTCAAGATGAAGCAGCAATACCTGACAGTGCATGGATACATGTAGTAGAATTTCATCTTCATGGCTGGCTGAAAAAGGAGATTGATGGTTCTGCTTCACAGCAACACTCGGAGGACTGTGGGGAAGATTGTTTTCCCACATTTGCATTCAGCTACTCCAAGTATATCAATTTCCACTGAGCATAAGGATGATTTTGATTTTACACAACGAGAGTTTCCAAGGAGGCACTGGACTTACAAAAGTGGTTGCCAAGGGTCTCCAAGGGACTTGACAGATTTACAGACTGATGACATACTACTAGCGTAGTCTCAGTGGAAACTGGGTTTGATATAAATAATAAAGCATTGGAGGTGCTCAAGGACAATGTTCAAAATCAATTTAGAGAGGCCATGGAACATTTTGATTTGTCTCTGTATAATTCCTCCCGCAACAGAGAGCTGAACTGTGACTAGTGGAATTTATTTGTTATAGCTTTATACTTTTTTATATTGAAAAGTGAGCTTGAGCATTATATTCCACTTCTATCTGTCTTTATGGAGATTACATAAAAATAAATGCGTAGTTTATGAAGGTAAAAATCTTTGGGATGGGGAAGGTTTAAATGAAAATTATCAAAGAATGTTTTTTATTTTAAAAGACTATGTATATCTTGGCCAAAGCAGTTTAGTAATGGACAAATGTGGGCTTGGGAAATGCATAGATGGACCTTTGAAAAACTTCACAAATTTCCTAGATCACTTTTTTTTAAAGTCTATTTAAAAAAAACCCACACACTATTATTTGCAGATCACATCTGTGCCAACACTGACAGTATTAGAAAGGCAACCCTATTTAGTTTGTTCTTTTGTTCTTTATATAAGAACTGGCTGCCTTGTCTTCTGAGTAACACAAAAAGCTATTTTATTTCTGAGGAACAAATGCTTTCTGAATCCTGCAAGATACTGGTTTTCTTTCACGAGGCCACTATGTTTTCCTTTTGCGGCTATTTTTGAAGTTTTAGAAAATTGCAACAGAATTGCATTGCAAGGGCAGAGCTGCTTACATTGTGATTTGCTTCAAGTGGTTAAAGAAAAGAATTGCTGAGAGTTGCCTAAGATATGGCGGCTAAATACATGAATGTCCATGTACCTGCCAGGTAAAAGCTGTATGTGTTGTGGCTACAGATGAATTCTTTTCATTTATAGATGTGCTGATGTTAGAGGTGAGATGGAGGGGCAAAGGAATAATCTTCCTTCTTTAAAGGTTATCTAGATGTTGTCTTGAAATGTATTGTATTCAGGCTCCTGCAAAAGCTATTGCAGGTTACTTTCTGCCACAACATATTGTGGAGATTAATCACAGTCATGTATTTACAGTCAAGATTAGCTCCTTCCTGGCTCCATGCAGACAATCTAAAGGTCAGATTGATGATGGGTAATAGTGATAAACATATAGTAAAGCAAACAAAAAAAAAAAAGTGTGTGGATTTATGGGCAGTTTCCTTCCTCGGGGCTGACAAAGGTGTGCAGATTGAGGACAGCCAAGCTGTTAGCAAATGCACTCCTATTGTTGAAGCACAGAATGAGGAAAAATAGCTGTAATTGCACAAAGATGTATCAGTTGTACTTCCCTTGGGGACAGAAAGACATGTAAATAATTAACACTACAAAGGAATGGCCACAATGAAAAGAGTCTAGCATTATCCTCTGGTGTCCTCTTTGAGAAGCAGTTGAAAACTATCCAGGCCCTGCCTGCCTTGCTGCAGGTAGGAGACTTTTGGCGACAGTGGCAGAAGCAGCGCTGAAATGATTGCTACTTGGTGCTGCAAGAGTGGTTGCTCCTGCTTGGACCCTTTGGGATTGAAGAGTGGCCATGGGCATTTTTTGTCCTTCAGGCACCATGTTATTCCACTTGGTCTGCTATCTTTTGGCTGGATGGTAACAAGCAGGTCTGCTCTAGGTAATCCAGCTTTCCCCAGCAGGTGTGGGATTTGGCTCTGGGCCCCTTGAAGAAGTTCGATCTGAGAGAGGAGCTTGCAGCTGAAGGGCTTTGAATAGCAGCAGGTGACAACTTCAAATTGCAGTACCTGAGACTTGTCACTGTTTCTTGCTTGCTTCTGGACTAAGAGCGTAAGCAAGCAAAAAATTCTGAGGAATGCTTTGGCCATTTAAAAAACAAAACAAAAAAACAAACAGCAAAACCCCTAAGAATTGTTGTTTAAGAACTAACATTAGGTCAGAATGAGGAACACAAGTGATTATTACACTTAGTATCAGCCTGTCTTGTGTCTGAAAGCAAAATGCATGGCTGTCTCCAGATAGTTTTATTCATGAACGCTGTATTTATGTACTTGAACAGAGAATGGCTGATGCAAGAAGATTTACATGGGTACCATACATTCTGCTATGCTTATATTATCAATGATTATGCTGAGATGGTTTCTATGTGAAACCCATTGTGACCCTATCTGTAGATTAGCTACATTCACTTGTCTTGTCTACCGGGCTGGGCTAGCTAAGATCACACTGCTTGCTTTTTTTTTTTTTTTTTTTAAAGGCATTTGCTGTGTTTGTGTGTTAGGTAATTGTGTAGTTGTTTATCTTCTGCGAGTGTTTGTAACAAGATTTATTCTGTAGTCCTAGCTATGGATGTTAGTTGTACAGCAATTTTTCTCCATGATGTTCCTGACTTCAAGATGAAGGATTTACACACAGCCACTAGAAATGAGTGTTGCTTTTCCAACAGGAAGCTCTTGTAGTGGAAATCAGGGAGCTGGAAGAGAGGTTGGAAGTGTCAATGACAAAGCCCAGGGATCTTTGAAGAAAGCTATAGCTCCACTGACCTTAATACATTTACAGTAGTGGACAATGCAGTTCTGTGCATTTAGACATGGTTATGGGGAGCATGAAATGTTGACTGGATGACAGCTGGACTGCTGTGACATTTTGCAGGGGACGGTCCTTATTTTCACCAGGAAAGCTGAGTTGGTTATTGTTCTGTCTGGAGGATGGGTATCAGAAAAGAATGCTGCTTCTATTTATTTTTTTGTAGGATTAATTCAGTCCCAGCTACCTAATGTCACTATTGCTTCCACAAAATATTTCCAGTTCTAGAATGACAAACTAAAATAATCTCCATTCAATTTAAAACAAGGCTCTATATTTCATTTGAATATGGTTCATTTTAATTCCTTAAAATCAGAGATGAAATTCCATCACTGGTTGGATGTGCAGAGGAATCTGAAATGCATAATATATCATTGAATGAGTTGTGTTTGAGGATGTCTAAACTGTCTTGCAAATAAATGTCTCCAATATCATGGTTTATTTCTGGGGAACTTTATTTAGCAGGAGCATGAGTTATCTCTGCCATGTAGCAGTCAAGATTCACAGTTTTCATGAAAGATCTACTACTACAGGAATAAAGACTTCCTTTGTTTACAGGAGAGGGAGGAAAAAAAAGCACCCTTCAGGCTGTTGTTTATAACTGCTGACATGTGATAGAAGATGAACATGCCTTTGCTTGTGGAATCTCAGATTGGCATCTTTACAGGGAGGGGGAATCTTCAAGGGTAGCTTAAAGCTGACACTTTGTCATCTTGCAGTGATAAGCCCTAAAAAGAGCTGTTGTATGCACTGGAGTATGTTATGCATAAAAAAACCCCTGAATGCTGGTAGAGTTAGAAACAGTAGTTTGTATTCAGTAGCTGAATTATGCAAGGTATGGAGTGCTGTCTTGTGTGAAATGTTCTCAGTTAATGGGAATTTCTTTGCTAATAAAAGGCTTCAAGATTTGGTCCAATGGATCTTAAAAATGGTAGTGCTATTTGTGGATATGATTGGCAGATGTAATCTCTTTCCTGCTCTCATCTACATCTTTCCTTTCCTGGTCCGTGCCAGCCATTAGACCATAGTTAAATTTAGTATTTCAGAACCAAAGTAGACATTAATCATTCAGGGTACTTTTTTTCTTTTTCTTTTCCTTAGAAGTCTAAGGAAGATAGACACCTTAATCCCACTGAAATACACACATATGTATTTTTGACTCCTTTGAAAAATTCAGCCAAATTATTTAATATAATCCAGTGGTGATTTTTTTGTCAATGTTCTCTTAATGACATATAAATCTTTGACATTCCCATTGCAAATATTGTGAATGAATTGGAAACATCATATATTGTTTAAAAAATAACACTACCATAGTTGGGTTTTTTTCTTATCTATTAGTTGTAAGAAATAGACAAGTTTTACTCTTTTTATGTCTTTTTAATTGAACCACTTGATACCCACAAATGCTTCCATAGCATAAGAGAAACCAGCTTTCCTCAATTTGCCCTTATCTTTCATTGAGGCAAGTGATGTCTTGCTGATAGCCATTGTACAAGCTTTCATTTTCTGAACAAACCTGAAAAAACAGACTTTAAAAATGTACAGAGTAGCATTGGCCCTTCTAAAGTGTGACAAGCAAGTAAAAATTTTGCTGCCTTAAACAATGTACCAGCCTTGCCCTGAATGTAGTTATCCTGTAAGGTTATTACAAGAGTTTGATACACATGCTGGTGTGTCCCTTTTAACAGGTAGCCATGTAAAAGGTCATATGGTTTGAAGATAGGAATGATGGAAGTCTAAAACTGGTAATATCTTAATGTAGCCTATCCTCTACTGGTTGGAGGTACTTCAGTGAATGTTAACACCAGCAGGAAACAATATTTAGAGTTTATTTCCTCTATTGAAAAAAAAAAAAAGGAAAAAAGGCAGGAAAATTTATTCTGCCTTCCTTGATGGAAAGCTTTATCCATAGCAGCAGTCTTAGTATAAACAATTAAGAAAGAGAAGCTGCAGTCCATGGGCCTGACACTTCTTCCTTCTTCTACCAGGATCTCCAAGCAGTGTGCCACCTTTAGAGATGTGGTGGGCATCATGAAAACTCATGGTACACAGTCATAGAAAATTTAGATTGGGAAGAACCTCTGGAGGTCATCAGGTACATGCATGTGCACTCTGTGAGCTGATTTTGTTATTTGTCTGCATTTGAATGGCTTATAGAAAAAATTTGACAAATCAAGAAATTATATGCATGTCACTCAGGTTGTTCACTTTCTCTGCTTCTTCCAAGTTGGTCACTGAAAGCAAACTTTTATAGTTATAGGGAGAGGAATATTTCTCTCCTTACTCCAATAACTTTATAGCATGGTGTGCTGTTTGTTTGTTTAAGCTTGTTAAAATTTGCTCCATTTAGGCAAATACCATTTTCCTTCAAAGTAATATGAGCTCCCAATGGAAGCTGAGGATATTCACCACTTAACAGAACCAAGCCCTCCGTTTGCGCAATCCCTGCAGTCTGGCAGTATGTTTGGAGTAAGTCCATTATGACTGCTTTAGATTGGCTTAGAGCTAAATCAGAGGAGAGAACATTTCGCTCTGTCTGTGCTATGCAGATAAGAACTAATATTTGTCTGTGAAGAAATCTGGCTTGTTTAGCCAATTGTTATTTTTTTTTACGTTCAAAGGGGTATACAGTTAACTACTGTGCATAATTCTTTACGAGTCTCCATTTCCTGGTTAATACCTGGAAGGTATGGCTTCAGAGGAGCCAGAATATGTTGCTCATATTCATTATTGTGCAGTACAGAAAGATTTCTTTTATTGTGGAGAGAAGATGCAAGAAGATGCAAGAATCACTTACTATCTAATAGGCAGAAACAGGTTGGGGTTTTTTGTGGGTTTTTTGTTTCGCTTTAGGAAAATGAATGCATTTTAGAAAGGAGGTGATTGGTAAAGAATAAAGAAATGTGTAGGAATATAAATCATGGCTTTATTTCAATCCAGGTTTTATGGTATTGGGTTCTGGGAAAAATAAAAGAATTTACTGTGTGTGTGTGTGTTGGTATGAACAGGTGCGGCAATTGCTTTTGAAATGAGTCCAAGCAAGTAACATTAAGTCCTCATTTTACACCTCACTGAATGCTGTGCAAAGAGCAGAACTTCCCAGCAGCATAAGCAGATATAATTCCATTGATAGCTTTGGCACTGAGCCTATTCATTTAAATCAGTGAAGTAGTATCTGCTCATGCCTCAGTAAACAAAACCTATTATATTATATAGGTCAGTATTTGTTTTGGGACAGTTCTCAGTCTTTTGGATGCTTTCCCTTCCAAGGTTAATGCTATATTCCCAAAAAGAGCTTGCATTTCTTCAGCCTGTGTTTCTGAGACTAGAAGAATGGTTGGACCAATATTGTCTTCCTTCAGTTGAGACTTTTGAGGTCTGTATAATGGGAATAGTATTTTACTTCCAAACTTTCAGAGTTTCGGTCAAGCTCTTGGTGTGAGGGGAAGGGCTCACAAGATGGATGGATGAATGGACTTCCAGGAGTAAAGCCCGAGGTATGGGTTTAGCTCCTTTAGAAATACTGCAAATATAGCATTCCCAGCTTGAAATCTAGAAACAAAGTGGTTAGAAAACCTTCCTAAAGCCAAATGCTACTATGGTGAAATGTGGACAGCTTTGCTTCTGTCTTGGTAGATGAACGAGAGTTACTGGAAAATTGACTGTGTAGTTACCTTTCATTGGTAAACAGAAAAGTAATTTTTAACATATCAATACTGAGTTCTGCAAACTCGTTGTTCATGGAGTAAGGTGGTGGTTTGGTCACAAAGTTATAACAGCCTCTTGCGAATGAAGGGTTGCCTTGGGATTCTCTGTGGCAGGTAAGAAGACATTTTGCCAGCTGTCTACTTCTTCCTATCCTTCTCTTGCTGTCCAGGGACAGTGGAGGGAGTGGAAGGGATTTTTCTGCTCTATTCCCTATGCCTGTAGCTATTATCTAGGTAGCTCTGCTGGTCAGTGGTCTTGCATTAGGCTCAGCAGTTTTTTCAGAAATGTTGGTACTGAATATTATCTCTTGTCTTGTTTTATTTTAAAATTAGATCATCTTCTGAATATTTGTGTTAGTTTTCCTAGTTGCAGAAACCAATAAAGTTAAGTGCTCACTGGGATTCTTTCACTTAATTGCAGTGAAGCCTTGAACCAGTCGTTAAGATCTCTGCCTTTTTTTTTTTTTTTAATTGAAGCATTTGTAATGAGGAAAAAAAAGGATGTTTAGCCCTCTCCAATAAATGGAATGATCTCCTCCCTTGCAGGTCTCTCTTGGAACCATGCCTCTTTGCTTTCATGAACACTTTCCTCCTGGTATTGCCGCAGTGTAGACAGAAAATTGAGAAAAGAAGCGAAGCTATTTTTGGCTTGCTCATGAATGACAGAATGGTTAAGCAATCTGTATGAAGATGCAAGTAAAACAAACAATACAGAACATCTCCCAGCTAATATTATTTTCACCTATACCACATAAGTAATATGGCTGTGAAGAGAAAAACTTGTGGGGGAGGGTGAAGGACCGTCCTTGCCTTTCTTCAATGTGGTCTTGCTCAAGTACGCAGCTTTTTGATTGCTGTGGTCAGACAGCTAATGACAGAAGGGAAATAAGAGATATCATAATGTCCCTCAGTCTGACCTATCTTAGGAGACACATAGCAGAGATGACCACCCAGCCCACATCTCCTGACACTCGATCTTACTGGTCAGAGCAACTTTTTCTTGTATATGGCCCTGAATCAGCGGTGTTAAACTTCTTGGGTGTTACCTTAATTTCAAGCATGTGCTTAAATCTCACTAGTTTAAAGCAAATCTTATCCATTTTAGTTAAAAAAAAAAAAAAAGGGCAGAACTAAATTTAAAGAGGGAAAATATCTAGTTCTCATCAAATATTGATTTAAGTTATTAAATACCATATTTTGCCTGTGCCATCACGGCTGTGTATGTTTAACAAAAAGAAAAGTAATGCTCTACTACAGAAAGCTGTGTTCTTTTACAGCTTGAGAAGGCAGCAGTTATTTGCTTCACGTTTGGAAGGTGACATTCCCAGCTAGATGGCCTAGAAAATTGTTTTCAAAAAGTAAGACAAATCAGTTCAGGAGGGCTGTTGAACATCCAGCACTGTCTTTCGCAACCAATTGCCAAGTGCCTGGCAATAACATGACACTATGACAAGTGGTCAGCCTGGGGGGTGGTGACAAGTGATGAGCTATTCAGAACACCTCTTCCCTTTCATGTGTCAGGTGAGCTTGCAGAGCTGCCACTACAAAATTCATGTGTTTGGGACTTTTTTGGAAATTGATAAACCAAGCAAGGATGTTCCATTGACATACAGTAAGCATGGTACCTCATAATACTGCTGTCTTTGTTTTTCTGTTTTTAAAGAAGTACTTTTCATAGCGTGTTGTATCCAGTTCAAAATTGTTTGAAGTTAATGGACCCTGAGACATAACCCAAGGATAGAAAGACGTTTATGTCATTTGGGGGGCTTTTTGTACCAGTATTCATGTGTGTTAGGTTTGATTTTTTCCCTTTTTTTTTTTTTTTTCCCTCTAGAGAAAGCTGTTTTGTAATTAGCTTTTGCAAATAATTTTTTTTGTTTTACTTTTGCTCTTAAATATGCACCTTATAAAAACAGCACAAAGGGAAATTATGCCAAATTCATTATTCCAAAATACATAGGACTTTTGCTTCCCTTTAGATTTGTTTGTCAGAATCTAGTATTTGGCACTTTTACCCGTGTGGCTGTGGGACTTTCTTTTCAGCTAACTGTTGGGAACTTTTAAATGGGAGATAACTAAATACTAGCAAGTTGCTGCTGTAGGCTGAGGGAAATGAGCTTTAATGTGCTATTGGTATTCTCTCTGGGTTTCTGACCAGTGTTTCAAAGAGAAAGTGTCCTCAGAGATTTACTCCTGTGATTTCTATTGAGTCCAGCTATTGTTGTGATGGGATTCTGGGAGCTGAAAAAGAGCATAACAATACCTCTAGAGCAGATACATGAGAAATAAGGCTTATAATTATGTTGCTCATTATGAAGTTTGTTCTTTGATTTAACAGCTTCCTGGAACCTGCGATACTCTACCAGTCACATCTGGGGTAGAATTCATCAGCTGTTTGTTAGAAAAGAAAAACTACAGATAGACAGAATGCAATTATGCAAGCTGAAATTTTTCCAAGACTCTGGATTTACTTTTCAAAAAGTGCCGAGGTATCTTTCACAGTCACAGATTATGACACTTTCCTTTTGGATGGGACACCAGAATAGGCTTATTGTGAAGAATATGGTTGCAGAAATCATTTGCCTAGAATATAAATAGTGTTTGCTTGTGGTAGTATTCCTCAAGAGAAGAGAGGGAGACAGTTGAGCTGCCAAGCAGTACAGATAAATTGTATCTGAAAAGAAAAGTATTGGTTACAGAAGGATATTGGTAGTTGGTACCATATGTTGTTCTAAGCTTCTTTCTTCAACTGAGCAGTCATGTATTACAGTGCAAGTAACTATAAGACTATAACTGCAGACTCATCTGTAAGTTATTTTGCCTGCTCAATGATAGCCTTATGTTCTTTGGGACTCTGAAGCCCTTTGTCCAAAAATCTTGGTTGTTCACTTTCTCAGATAGAACCAGTGGCATTGACTAAGCTAGAGAAATGATAGACAAACTCCACTTGTGAGGCTGTTGAGCATCGTGATGCAAAGCAATACTTTGAACACTGATATCAAATACCTATATAATATTTAGTAGGTGGTAACTGTAAGAGAAGACTGTGATGGAAAAAGGAGTTCTCTTCAGTTCTGCAGGAATATATGCTACTCTAATATCTCTGTAAATAAAGAGTGTGAAATGGAATAAGAGGCAGAAATAAAGAATGCTAGAAGCACAGGAGTGTGTGTAGTGCATAAGAGTTGCACTGCTAAGCTATGCTGCAAAGAACAGATTTTTTTCCAGAAAGTTTAGTCAAGAATAAGGTGATTTTTACGAGTAGATAGGGAATGCTAAAATCTGAATGAGTATTCAGATTTTTATATGTAAATTTGACCTCTGGCTTTCTGAAGGCCAATGGAACAGGACTTTGCAAACCCCAGAAGGCACATTAGCAGTGAACAGTATCTAAATGACATTTCAAACACTAAATACAGTAACTCACTCTTATATCCCATCTGTCATTGTTCTGTCTGTCCAGATAATTTACTGGAGTCTTGTCATATGACAGTGTATTTATCCTCATCACAGATTTACTTCACTTACCTAAGATTTCCAGTTTGGATGAGTGGAGGAATATTTCTGCAGTGTAATTCTCTGTTCTCTAATAGAGAAGCTTCCACAATCTGAGTGTGCTCCCCTAGAGCAGTTAGGGTAGTATCCAGGACCTTGCTTATATATTGGTTCTTGACCCTGTGCCATATCATTAAAAGCCCAAAATCGTCTGTCTTCAGGATTTGAAAACTGATAGCCTGTGCTATAGTAGAGGATCCATCTTGCTAATTCTGGCACCTGTATACCTCTAATCCTGTTAAAATATCATTCTTCTTCGGTGGTCATTCCACATGAACTCCTAAATTACTTTTGTTCCGGTCAGGGTTTACCCCCAGCCAGCAACTAAGCACGAGGCAGCCGCTCACTCACTCACCCAGCGGCAGGATGGGAGAGAGAATTGGAAGACCAAAAGTGAGAAAACTCGTGGGTTGGGATAAAGTCAGTTTAATAGTTAAAGCAAAGCTGTGCATGCAAGCAAAGCAAAACAAGGAATTCATTCACTACATCCCATTGGCAGGCAGGTGATCAACCATCTCCTGGAACGCAGGGCTCCATCACGCATAATGCTTACTTGGCAAGACAAAATGCTGTAACTCCAAAGGTCCCCCCCCTTCCTTCCTTCTTCACCCAGCTTTATATGCTGAGCTTGATGTCATATGATATGGAATATCCCTTTGGTCAGTTGAGATCATCTCTCCCAGCTGTGTTCCCTCCAGACTTCTTGTGCACCCTCAGCCTGCTTGCTGGTAGGGTGGGGTGAGAGGCAGAAAAGGCCTTGACTTTGCTAAACAGTCTCTGCTCAGCAGTGACTTAACATCCCTGTGTTATCCATACTGTTTCCAGCACAAATCCAAAACATAGCCCCATACTAGCTGCTGTGAAGAAAATTAACTGTATCCCAGCCAAAACCAGCACAGTTCCCTTTCCATAATTCTTTGATGTTGTTGCCTCATTGCTGCTTCTTGTAAATTTTTCCCACTTGGCATGGCATCATAAAATGAGCATATTCTTAGGCTTCACAAGGGGCTGACATGATCCTTCCATGATCCTTACCCTTACCAGGGGACAGCATGGCCAGTGTGTGAGCTGTCCGGAGATAAGTAGTTGTTTCTCTTGCATTATCTACTACCACACTCAGATGCTGCTCTTCTTTGTCTGGAGATCTTCCCAATTCCAGCAAGAAATGTGGACAAGCTAGCACCTTTTGAACAGAACTAATAGGTGAATAAGTGTATGCAGGCACTGGAAATTCAGAAACTAAGGGATTTTCTGCACCGCAAAACACCAGCTCTTACCACAGCATATAGTCATCTCTGGCTGCTGCCATGGTTGTCCTATCAAAACATGGAGAGGACATCTGTATGGATATATACTCTGCCTCTTAGCATTGCTCTTGCTCACTTTTTTCCATCACTTCAGGATTCCCAAACAACAACAGAGGTGAAGAATTGCAATCCCAGCTGTACCAGGAAGGAGTTAATCTTATCCTACTGTGATGTGTTTCAGAAGTATGAAGTGGAAGAAGGGAAAAATAGGAGCTGAGCTGAGTTTCAGAAATGCTTGTTCTTTAGACTTTTATCAATGATGTAGAGTTTTTCTGTTGTAGTGGTTTGTTGGGGTTTTTTTTTACCCCCTTTTCCTCTTCTAGTACTGCAGGCTGTTGAAACACAACTGCCTGTGGGTGTCTTTTCATGCTTAGTATTGATGCCGCTCTTGCTGAACTACTTTATGTTGTTATAATTACCATGGTTTTTATTGGGGTCTGTAATCTCTCAGACAGGTCAAGCGTACAAAGGGAAACTTTGCCTAGGAGTGTTCAAAGTGTGTCTGGCAGTAGCCTTTCTATCACAAATAATGAACATTTGCCATGATAAAGTTTGAAGAAAGTGGGTGATGGTGAGGTTTTGGATTGGGGAGGAGATGCGTGTGTGTGTTTGTTGGTTTGTTTTCTTTCCTTCACTGCTTCTTTGAAGAACTGCGCTCCCTAGCTGGAAGATGTAATGACTGTATGAATTGCTATTTAATCAGGGATGCTAATTAAGTCTTTGCTCTCTAATGCTTTCATGGGAGAGCTGTATATGATTTGTAGTAGCTGGAATTGCGATTGCAGGCAATTAAGCTGCTTTTGGCTTGGTAGGACCTGGAAGTGCAGTTTTATGACGGATATTAGGGACTTAGAGAGATACTGCCACCTTCAACGTTTTCCTTGGTCTAAAGATAGTTGTTGTTTTTAAGAGGAAATAATCTAAAGCAGTGAGGCTGTGAAGAAAATACATCCATTTCAGATTTTAAGTAGCCTTTTTTGTTTGTGTATAATTACAGTAGTACATCCACTTTTATGACACAGTTAATATAATTGTTAATAAAAAGCCCATTCGTAACAGAAATCTTACTCAGCTTTTCAGCATTGCTTCTTTAGTTTTATAATGCAGTTGAGAAACTAAGGGTCTTAGCTCTGGCTATCTGCTCTCTTATCAGATGCCAATAAAGGGTTCCTACTTACGTGTCTTGGCATCGCTTTTCAGTCAAGTACATCAGACTTAATACAGTGGATGGTCTTAAATGAGAAATTTTGCAATGACTGGCCAAAAGAACTGTAAGATCTATGAGCTGAAGTGGTAGAAAATGTGTGGCATACTTGTCAGCCTTATGTAGTATAGACAAAACCAAACCAGGAATTAAATACTGCAACAAAAATCACTAATAATAGTGATTAAGAATAGACTGGGATTTTTAGGTTTTGGTTCTTTTAATTCCCCAAACATTATATCTTGGTAGTCGATATCAAAGATGCTTTGTGGTGGTCAACATAATCTTTGATCCTCTAGGAGCTGGTTCAGTAATCATGTCATAGCCTTGCATCCAATAATATGCCATTTCTACATAAGCACAGTATATAATCATAGCCTGTGAGACTAGAGGAGTTTTTTACTTTGTTTTCAGCAGAGTCAACTCTTTCCTTCCCCCTTTCTCCCTCACTACTATGGCAGTCACTTCTCAGTAGGGCAGGAGGTAGTCAAAATAGAAATGCAAAAGTGATGAAATATACAGATAGTCAGGAAGTCTGTAAATGGGCACAATAACATCATAAGGAACAACGTTGGATCTCATTGACCAAAGGTCAAATGGTTGGTCTTTACCTACTCCATGAACACAGGTTGGGAAGCTTACTTTTCCTTTGGCTCAGTGAATTAATGTAGTGCTCTGTATTGGTTTTCAGCTGTGTACCACTCAATTGCGTTGCTAAAATATGCTAAGCTGTGGCACTGTGATGATAAACTGACAAATATTAATTGAGAGCAACAGAAGCCACATACTGCAGTGATGCAAATAGCGTTGAAATTACCAGTGCCAACATAGTTAAGCAAATAAACCTAACTCAGCACATTATCTGGGTACTAGAAATGCTACAGTGGTTAAGTTGATGAGCTTATTCTACTGGGCTGCATGTAGTAGCTGAGCTAGCTTTTTAAGAGCCATTTTAACTGTCTTGGTGCTGGACTGCATTGCTTAGTGTAGATAAACGCTTTCTGTAGCTTGTGCTGGTTTGTTATGTGATACATGGAATCTTTACCGCTAGCGCTCTGAATTTTCCTTGTCTGTGCTTAACCACAGTGAAGTAGTCTGAAGTGGTACCATCCTGACTTCAGTCTACTCTGAACAACTTTCAATTAGCTACATTAAATGAATGTTAGAAAAGCAGAAATTATGACTGTTGATAATAAATGGAGACTCTTTCTGCTTTGCATTTGAAACCTGTTCTGGAGCTGGAATTGACTGACTTTGTCCTTCAGTATTCTTCCGTGTGTATTCTATGCAAAGGTTTTACTACATACTGGTTTGAGTTTTGGCTTACTACTGTCCTGCCCCTCTTGTGATCAGACTCCACAGGTGAAGAGGGAAGTTGTTTACGGCAGAGATAGTCAGACTTCAGATGCTAAAAGCTCCCCAAGAATCTGGATACCCGATTACTACTAAAGTGCTCCTTCAAATACATGGCAATTGGTGAGACAAATCTTTTTGATACTGCAAATAGTACTCTGATTTTGAGAGAGGAAAAGGACAGTTGTTATGTAAGCTATTCTTTTTAAGTTCATAATCAACAAAATTAGTGATCTTTGAAAACTTGAACGTTATCCATCATAGACTGCCATCCTGACTTCTGTATGGGAAGAGGTTGCACTTTGAAATGTTTACAGCCACTCAACCGTCTGATCCTGTAGTTCCAGAGAACATGTGTTTTGAGTGATGTGGAAATCTTTGTGCTGTAGAGCAAGATGTGGTCTTCATGAAGAGGATTAGATTCCAATTCCAGGTTAATCAATTCCTGTTAGGTGGTTGTGGCCATTTCACCTTTCTGAGTCTCAATTTATATTTGCTGCAAAATAGACAAATGATCCTATATTGATTTTTTTAATGTGTAAAGGCTGTTACATGTTACATTCTAGGAATTATTGCTAGTGAGAGAACTCATAGGTGTTGTGCAAGATCAATATTTCCCTAATTTGTTCCAGTGTGAAAACACATATTTTTCTAAGAGCCATTCCACGTGTTTACCTAGAAATCTGCTTCTGCTTTGAAGGCTTGTCTGGGCAGTTCTAAGACACTAATTGAAGTAGGGTACATCAATCCTGAGGAGCCCCTGCGGTAGGATTAAATAAAAGCTTTGAAGGGAGAAGTGTGGAGCAGAACATGTTCTATGGTGTGGCAGCAGAGGAATAGGTGCTAATCCAGCCTAAATAACATTGGGAAACTGGAAGCCTGCTGATGAATAACATTGTTCATCTATTATCCATAAGCAGCTGAGAATACAGATTTTCTTGATTAGCAAGAAAATATGACTGTCCTAATTTTCAGGTTGTTTCCTCAAATAAATCAAGAGAGAGTATTATTGCATCTGTGGTTGCCTGAGGACACTTTTCTCAGATCTCCACTTGAGAAATTCTGGCACAATAATCTAATTTGGACACACTGAAAATAGGGGTCACTTGTTAATACTTGAATGCCAGAAATGTGTTTTCTAGCATATGTATGCATGGCTTTTTCCAGTGAAGATCCTCTCTGCCAGTTCAGAGCAGAGCTTGGTGACAGGCATATTTTAGAGGTGGTTAAGAGTAGTTTTTCCAGATGTGCTTAAGGATCACACCTGAAACTGAATTCTTGCTGATTTTGGAGGGTTATTGGCTTAAATATCAGTTATAGATCGGACCCAAAGCAGTGTTAAAACACAGAATTGAATACTGTAGAACTGTTGCTGTTCGGTCACATTGCGGGGGGGGGGGGGGTGGGGGGGTGTTATTTCTTTATTTCCCTTACAAACACATGTGTAATCCACGTATGTGCTTTTATCTGTGTCGAAATTCAGGGGGCTTGAGTAATTTTAAAAAGAAACACTAAAAAAATGTAGTTTCTCGGGCAAATCTGAAGCGGACTCCACTGATTGAAAAGTGTATGACTTATTACTCCTTCTGTTGTAAGGGGGGGCTTGAGTGATTGCTGCCTTAAACCAAAAGTTCAGCTCCAGCTAGAGTTCTTGGAACAGTTCAGCCAGGGGGAGAGGTTTGAGCTGTGGTTTTATTACTGTTAATTTCATTAATAATGGATCTGTTGTCCACAAAGAAACTAAATTCTTGAACCAGGTATATGCAAAGGCTTTAAGTGCTTCAGTTGAAAGGTGCTTTTATTTACTCGAGAATGTACTCATCAACATAGCTTGTGTTTTAGATATTTTAATGTCATTTTTATACATGCTTACAGTCATTAGTTTGCAAATGATGATTTAATTAGCAAATTAGATTCCTCCACCCTTGGCAAGTGCCACAAACCTTGCAATTGGAAGGCTGTAAAAGTCTGAGGTGGAGAAAAAGCAGTTCCCAAAAGGGGAAAAAACCCATACCAAATTATTTGCTGCAACAAATAAGGTTTTATCTGATAAAATTAAATACATATAACTGGGTTATTTTTTTTATAGACAAACAAATGGGATTAAATTGGTATCAGTATGAATGTTCAAATCCCCAAGTGTGGATCTGGGAAAATGTTTTCTGATGTGCTATTGTTCAGGTCAGGCAGATCGAAATAAAGCTGTCAATCTTGCAGATTGGTGCAGGCTCATCCATTTTGAGAACAGAGTAAGCCACATGTGAACTCTTACCTCATATGAAAACACGTTTTCCCTTTTTAAGCTTCTTCCTGATAAACCTTTAGAAAAGGTTAAGCTTAACCTAATCTTCTCCAGGGAAAAATCAGCAAAATCATACCTCCCACATAAAATATTTTTGCTCAGGTGGCTTACTATTCAAACAAATGGGGTGAAAAAAAAAAGATAACCCTCTCCTTTGCCTCCTCAAGAAAGGTGTTTGCCTTCTAAGACTTCAGCTTGGACTTTATACTGAAAAGTATGCCCTCTGAGATCAAGGAAAATTGTGTCTTATAGTGACTGATGCTAAATAATTAAACTTCTGTCTTTGAACGAACAGCTGTCCTCTTAGAACAGAAATGGTCAGTGGGTTGAAACTGGAGATTTAACACTTTCTTTTTGACAAAACCTGACCTACTACTAACAAGGTTTCTCAAGCACTTCCACTGTCTCTCAAAACAGCCTATTTGCCTAGCCCTTGTGAACAAGAAACCTGGCACTTAACATACCCAGATGGCATATTTTATCTGGGACATACAGATTTTATACTTCTCCAGCTTGTTGGTCCAGACTCCTGATCAGCTTAATTATCCCAGTTAAGTACTGGGACAGTGTGGCATCAGCATCACTGACAGAGTTCTTCCAGAACTGGCAAGCACTAGTTCTGAGGCATAGACTCTGAGGGGAAAATTGTCCCAGATATTCACTGTGGTTTTCAGGTTGCAGCATTTGCTTTTGGTTCCAAATTGTCTTGTGTTCTCCTTGATGTGTTGATGTTTATCAGACGGTGTCTTAGCTTTCTGTTTGATAAAAGTAGCAGGCTTTGATTTATGAAAGAAACCAACATTTAGTGTTATCTGGCTTCATCACCCTATCAGTTGGCTTTCAGTTATGAGTAATGTCAGTGTTGGTACATGGATATGTTCTGGTAAGTTTACTGTAAAGAAATAAATAAAAACAAATAAATTCTTTCATGAGCTACAAGACTCTTAGCCTATGTTTATACTGCAGTAAGAAAAGTGGATATTTTGTCTTACGTTTAAAATGAATGACTTTAAGGATGGCTAGCTCTCACACAATGGTCCCAAACAAGAAGAGTTATTAGTGAGTATACATGGGATGCCTAAGGAGATTGTTCAATCTGTTTCTTTTGACCAAAGAAGCAAAGCTTGGAAGCTTCTTAGTAGCTTGAAAGCTAGAGTGGGTAAAACCAAAATTACAGTGATTGGTTTTCAATGCATGTCCTCCGTACTGAAAACCTTTGTACTACATTTCAATGTCTTCAGAATAATCCTATGCTAAAAGCTGTTTAGAATCATCACTGTAGTCAGGTAAAAACCGCTCAGGTACACTTTTAGCCTTGTAAATAAAATACTACACCACACAGATATGACTGCCCTAGACCAAGGGATTCCTCAAGCAAGGGATCCCAAGTTCTCTCAGCCCAGGGCCTGCAGCTGACGTACCAGCAAGATGCACAAGAAATGTATATGAGTAGGGGCTGCACCTAGAGCCTCAGGTTTGGTGCCTTGCCAAGTCCAGATAGGAGCCCTGTTGTCATGTGTAGCAGACTTTCTATCACGAGTGTGTGGAGAATATAAGAGAAGATTTGCACCTCTTAAAGGATATTTAGTTACAGAAAGTTGTCTGAGATGCTGCTGAATTGTTGTTAGGGGAACTAGGGCTTAGATACATACCTGCAAAATACACAAAATGCATTTGTGTTTTGTTTAGTGATGCCAGTGTTTTAGAGCAGAATCCGATCCCACTGCTTGTCTTGAGACAGGCTTTCAATATAGGCTTAAAATCACTTTGGACAGGAGTAAAACCTTACCCCGTTGGTATTGTAATGCAATTGAGCCATCAGTTAAAACCAACAATGACTGGTTTTCATGTATTGACCACTTGCAAAATTCTCAAATTTATCTTGAGCTTTTCTTTTTTTCTTTAACTGAAATGAAAAAAAATTGTTCCGTTTATCTCCTGCCTTCAGAGTGAGTTTCCTGATTCTCCTTATCACTTCAAGCCAGAAAGTTTTATAGATTTGCTAGGCACCTCAATATTGCAGCTTCAAATTCGTGATTTGGCAGGAGGGGATGGGGGAGAATTTCTTGTTTCCATTTAAACTGCTTTTAGTTCAGAATGAAATCCCATTTAAACTTAAAGGTTTGGATTGAAGATTGAGGATCAAAGAAAATAGAACAGAAAGAAAATGTGGCTTTAGCTTGGAGCTGTATCTGAAAAGGGTAACCTCAGATTCGGGGCTTTTCTTTCTCTCTCTTCTGCATGTCTCTCAAAAAGGGTATGTTTCTTCTGGTTTCTTCTGCAAGAGTCTTAACTGCATTAACATGTGCATGTGCCTGCAGTCTTTTTTTTATTTGATTTGGTTTGCAGTATATTATAACTGCATGTAAGAATCACAAATGTAAAGTCTTTTCTTATTCAGAAAGTAGAACTATTTAAATTAAGCCATGATATAAAACGTAGCGGCAGCACCAAAATTAGAAACATTTGGAATTAGCAATGTTGGCAGCTGCTACTGTCAGTCAATACGCTTGTAAAGTAGGAAACAGAGCATCTGCCATAGCTGCTTCCTCTCCACCAGGCTTGGGGAAGTTCAGGCCTGTGTTATGTATGGCTGCTAAAATTGGATAAGGGTTTTTGTGG